>NW_007727444.1:142964-172038 GCF_000696425.1 Galeopterus variegatus
TCCACAGGGGATCCGAACCCTCGGCGGGAGCGCCACCGCACTCCCAAGCGGCGCACTCTCCAGTGCGCCACCGGGCCGGCCCAGTGCAGGGCATTTTGAAGGCAGGGAAACTATTCCATATGATGCTGCAATGATCCCTACATGCACTTGTCAAAACCCACAGAATGCACAACACAGAGAGCGCACCCTGAGGTAAACTGAGGGCTCCAGTTGATAATGATGTATTCATATTGGTTCAGCTGGAACCAATGCAATCACACTAATGCAAGATGTTAATAACAGGGGAAACTGTGTGCATATGTTGGGGGGCAGTAACAGGGAACTCTGTACTTTCTGCTCAATTTTTCTGTAACCCTAAAACTGCTTTAAAAAAAATAAAGACTATTAATTAAATAATAGTGATAATTACACACACCATACATTTCATTGCGTGCTTGTATTAACTCTATTCTCTTACTTTTTATATTCTGATGCCCTGGCATCTGGGGCCTCGATGATCCAGGGGGATGATCCCTCCCAGGGTTAGCTAATTCCTAGTGATAGCAAACAACTCTCCTTCATCAGTGCCTTTCATAAGTAAAGCAACCAATCCAAAGCCCAAACCCCAACACCTCTTTTTTCAGGCTCTTATAATCTGGGCCACTATCCACCTGCCGTAGTCACCTCAGGGCCAGGTACCAGACAACTAGGAACAGCCCCTGTTCCCAGAGCCCACTCAAATTATTCAAACCAGCCAATTCTAAGCCTGCTTACCCTGCCTCCCATGGAAACCACAATGAGACCACAATAAACTCTTGCCCGCATTTCCCCCCATCTCCCGCCTCTAGCCAACCCTGGTGCTTGCCCGTGTGACCCTGCATGGTACGGCGCAATCCCTCCTCTTGGAAGTGCTGACCCAGGGACCAGCAAGGTGTGAGGCACTGGACAATTTATCCACCTGGGACTCCAGTTTCAAAGGTAACCCTGGCTTCGTTTTCAGGGTTAGGGTCAATAGATGATGTAGAAAGGGTTTCAACCTGCGGAGTGGAAATGAGATCCAGGATCTCTGGGATTCCTGGATTGTGCGAGTAGGGATGCAGCCCATCCTCTCTATTTCCCAGGTGAGTAAACTGAGGCCCAGAGAGGTGAGGATTCGCCCACTGCTTCCAAGCTAGGTAGTGACCCACCTTGCACTTGGCTTGGTGTGAGAAGCCACAGAATCCTAGTGCAGCTGTGTGTCCCCAGGCCCCGCTGTCCAGCTGAGTGGATGATGTTCAGCCACCCACTGCCAACACAGCTGCCTGTTTTCATCCAAGCTCCCAGGGGCCCAGATCGCCAAATGGAAAGTATGTTCCAGCCATGTCCCCTTCCCTCTGCTCCTCAGGGCCCTGTCCTCTCATCCAGGCCTCACCTGGCCTTGGTACCTCCCAGGGCCCCAGCCTTCCAGTGCAGGAGGGTCCGAGGCAGATGGATGGGACCTTAGCACTGACACGTAAGAGGGCACTGGGAGCACACCAGCCCACCTGCCCCTCCTCACCCCTGCTGGAGGGGCAAAGCCAGGCAGATGCTCTTAGCAGAGCGGCCTTGGAAAGCAGCAGGCTCCTAGGGGAACTAGAGGTTGTGTGTAGCCCCAAAGTGGATATAGAGCCACCCCCGCAACCTCGGTGAGGCTGGCACGAGGGGCAGAAAAGGGAACCAGTCTGTCACATCGGGTAAAGTGATGTATTAGGGGGTGGCCTGAACCCCATCAGGATTGGGAAATGACGCTTGGGGCCCGGCCCCTCTACACAGATCGTGTGTGTGCAGGTGTGCGTGTGTGTTTAGAGGCAGGGTGGGCTCTCCTTAAGGAGATACTAGTGAAGTTATCAAGAAGTGCCCAGACCAGCACCAGGGAAAATAAGTAAATAACCACTTAAGTGAACAGCAAGAGTGGCAGGAACCACTTTTCGGGAGTAGAGAGCCAGAGGAAGGCTGTCAGGCGATGGAAAGGTGCAATAAATCCCATGTCACTCTAAAGACTGCTGCCCTCTCCAAGGAGCTCTGGGCCTATAGCGTCGATAAGGCTCTGCTGGGCTGACACGGGACATGTAGTCATCGTGCTACTCCGACACATCACATCAAAACAGATGGCGCTGGGCTTGCGAGGTGGTGGCTTTTCTTCTCCCCATGGACGCACGTTGGGGGTCCCCAGCTGAGCCCTGTAATCTTTATCCATGTAACTCAGCCCAGGCCGTTGGGAGTTTGGAGTGTTTAGTGTCTGTGGAAAGGAAGCTGGGGCCCCGCTCGCTGGCACGGTAGCACCGGGAGGAATGAGCTTTGTCCAGGAGCCAGTGTCCCGGGCAGAAGGTGAGGAGGTGGCTTTAGGTGACGGTGCATGAAGAGGGCTCTTTTACCTCCTTTGTGCAGGCAGCAGACAGTTTTCCACAGCTGACCCTAAGCCAGCCTCTGGGCACCCTGGTGGGGCATTGTGTGTCCTCGCCTCTCCCCAGTAGTTTCCAACTTGGGGTGAACAATTCTGTCTTCTCAAGGTCCGGCTGATTCTGTTTACTTTGCAGATGCTTCTGAATTCAGAACAAGAACTCTGCAGAACATTGTGTGTCCTCGCCTCTCCCCAGTAGTTTCCAACTTGGGGTGAACAATTCTGTCTTCTCAATGTCCGGCTGATTCTGTTTACTTTGCAGATGCTTCTGAATTCAGAACAAGAACTCTGCAGAACGAGGCAGCATGAAGTGCCTCAGTGGAACCGAAAATACAGATTCCCAGGCCTGGCCTGGGTGCAGCTGCTGGGCAGGCAAGTTCAGACACCACAAGACAAGCAAAGGGGTATTTTATTTGGGACCGCAAGGCCACATCGGCTCCCAACTCACTAATCTCTGCTCTGACACTGACCAGCCAAGTGAACTCAGGCGAGCCCCTTAACTCCTCTTCCATCTCAGGTTTTGTCCATTGTAAACAGGAATCATAGTTTCGGCCCTGCCAGCCCTGTCCGACGTGGGCAGACCAGGTGAGAAAGTGGGATGGGAAAGCTCTTTTGTAAACCACACAGGCTGCTGTTACTGTGGGGTCACTTCCCGCGAGGGGTGCTGAGCACAAAGCCATACCTGCGGCAGCTGCGCCTGCCTTCCCAGCCAAAGTCACCTCACCAGAATCTTCCGAGTCTTCTTGCTTGCATTCATCCCCAACTCTGCGGTCCTCCCTGCAGAAGCTGACCATGGTAATGACAATGGCGGCTGATCTCTGCTGGGCGTGTTGCACACACCAGCACGTTTCATTCTCCCAACAACCCTTGTTTCAAATGAGGACACTGAGGTCTAGAGAAGATAAGAAATTGGCCAAAGTCAGAGTGAACAAGTGGCGAGGCTGGGTCTCGTCCTCGGATCTGTTGGGTGGCCACCGTGCCAGCTTGCTCAGGCACTTGCTCCTCACCTTTGCTGTGGGTCGACTGTGTCCCCCAAAAGTTCATGCACTGGAAACTTGACCCCCACTGTAACAATGCTAAAGGATGGGAAATGCAATTACGGTATTTGAACGGCAGGGCCCGTGAGAGGTGATTAGATTGTGAGGACTGTGCCCTCATCAATGTATTGATCCATTCATGGAGTAATGGGCATAGTTCTGATGGCTCTATAAGGAGAGTGAGTGGGCAGCTTAGCTCTCTTGTTCAGCCCATTTCTCTCTCACAATGTGATACCCTGAGTGCTGTCGGGTCACCACCCAGCAGAAGGCCCTCACCAAATGTCTTCCCTGGACCTTGGACTTCCCAGCCTCCAAAACTATAAGAAATAAATTTCATTCCTTTATAAATTACCCAGTTTCAGATATTCTGTTATAAGCAGCAGAAAATGGACTAATACAACTTTCATGACTTTTTCCAGATCTACACCCCACCAGGACTGCTATGTATAATATGGTGCATATGGATATGATGTACGGTCATTTACTGAACAAATTTTTATTGAAGACCTACATATGTGCCAGGCACCATTTTAGTGACTGGAGATAAATGAAAAAAATAGACAAAAATATCCACCCACATGGTGCTTACCTTCTAAAACTGTTATTTATTTAATAGTTTTTAGTCTACTCACTTTTTAAAGTAATACTTATTTTTAAAGAGAAATTCATATTACTACTGCAGATGAAAATCCCATATTGGATTTTCTGATCCTGTAAACATAAATACCATTAAAAATCAAGGTCATCAAAGTCTGGCTGAGTGCTCCTGCCTGCTGAAGGTTTAAATCCTGAAGAATGATCTTGTTTGATTAAAAAGGGAGATTTTCGTAAATAAATAAATAAATAAATAAAAAAAATAAAAAGGGAGATTTTCATTCCTTAAAAATTTGAACATCGAGTTACCATATGACCCAGGAATTCCACCCGTAGGTATATACCCCAAAGAATTGCAAACAGATACCCAAACAAATACATGTACACAATTGTTCGCAGGAGCACAGTTCACAATAGCTGAAAGTTAGACACAACCCAAATGTAATCGGGGGATGAATGAATAAACAAAATGTGGTAGATCCACACAATGGAATATTTTCAGCCACAAAAAGGAATGAAGTACTGACACCTGCTTCAGCATGGATGAACCTCAAAAACACGATGCTAAGTGAAAGAAGCCACACACAAAAGGTCACATGTAAAATGATTATATTTCTATGAAAGATCCAGAAGAGATAAAGCCATAGAGACAAAAAGCAAACCAGTAGTTTCCAGGGGCTGGGGGTGAGGGCGGAAGGGAAGGGGAGTCACTGCTTAATGAGTATGGGGTTTCCTTTTGGGGTGATAAAAATGTCTTAGAACTAGGGAACGGCGGCAGCTGCATGACATTGCGAATGTGCTGATGCCAAGGGAGTGTACACGTTAAAATGGTTAATGGTTAATTTTACACTACGTGAATTTTATCTCGATTTTTTTTAAAGGGAGATTTCCAAGTATGGACAAGGTGTTAAAGATTTACCTTGGCCAAATGAGATTCTCTCCTTAATGGAAGGAAAGTGAATTGCACGGTGCCTTCTAATCTCCACCAGGCTTTTGCCTGCAGTATCTCGTTGGGTCCTCGCAATGACCTTGGGCTGTAGATGGGAAGATGATGTCTGTATTAGTTTGCTGGGGCTGCCATAACAAAGTACCACAAACATGGGTGGCTTAAACAACAGGAGTGTATTGTCTCACAGTTCCGGGGGTTAGAAGTCCAAGATCAAGGTTCTCTCAGGAGCACCAAACCATTGCAAGCCTCTCTCCTTGGCATGCAGGTGGCCGCCTTCTTGCTGTGTCCTCATGTGGTCTTCTCTCTGTGAGCTCACACATCCCTGGTGTCTGTGCCCAAATCTCACCTTCTTGTAAGGACACCAGCCGGATAGCATTAGGGCCCACCCTAACAGCCTCATTTTAACTTAATCACCTCTTTAAAGGTCCTCTCTCCAAATACAGCCACATCCTGGAGTACTGGGGATTAGGACTTCAACATATGGATTTCAAGGGGGGGACACAATCGGCCCAGAACAATGTCCCAGTGGGATGACTGACGAGAAAAAGGAGGTGGAGAAGGCGGCTCGGGTCCCAGCACTGGTGGGAAAGGGCAGGCCAGGAACCCACGTGCTCTGACCTCCATCCAAGCATGTTCCTCTACACCTGCAGCATCCGGTGGTGCAAATGACCGCAGGAGCCACCATGGACTTTCAATGGCTTTCCAAGGTCCCTAAAAAGACCCTAGTGGGAGCAAAGAGATCTGTACATATGCGGTCTTGTTTCAGCAATCAAGACTGTGGCAGTCCCAGCTCCTTTGCCATCACAAGTCTCCACTGTCTCCCCCTCCATGCAACGATTGTGCAGGACGTCATGAAGGCTCTGATCTAGTGTCTGGAGAGGGAGGTTGCATTTGGTTAACTAATTAAATCTAATGAATGATGTGTCCACATGCCTGGTGAAAAGGTCACACACCGAGGATGCACATCCCGAGCCCAGGCAATCTGCTTCCCTGAGTTTGTACCCTGAGAGATTGATAACTACAGCCGAGCGCTGGGAATTCAGAATTGGGTCTTTGTTTAACATGCGTCTTTCTTCCCCAGGCATCAAAGAGATTAATTTTTTTAGAGTAAACAGACTTCAAAACAGGATTTAGTCTCTGAAAGTCTGCACCTAATTTGGCAGTCCAGGCTCAGGCTGCCCCAAGCTTTAATCATTTTGCATGTGAATGAAAGAGATCTGGGGGGGTGGGGGGACCGCAGCCTGGTTCCGTTCCTGCAGCTGAAGCAGAGACCAGCACTCGGTGCATCTGAGCCAGAAACAAAGGGCACTGCACACTACAGACAAGACCTTCTCCCACCCTGCTCCTGCCCACAGCCGCTGCCTTGATGAATATGTCGAAGGATGTGCCCCATTTCATTCCAGGCTCTTTTTAAAGGCCAACCCCTGAAAAGATCCTCACCTGAGGAAGCACCTTTCCTTGGGATCAGCAGATCAGCTCCACTCCAAGCAACCCCTTTCCTCTGCAAACAGCCCCTCCACTCTGCTCAAATCCAAAACTGGGGTTCCCTTCAAGGTCTCTGTGTCCCTCACCCCTGACCAAGCCTGCCAAGTTGGAAATCCCTCATTCCAATAACATGTTCTCATTCTCGAGGGCCCCTGCTCACCCCATCACTCCCCAACTACATGGCTCTGCTGACGCTCACACACCGCCCACCCCCGTCCTCTCCCAGCCTCCACACGGGCAGCACCTTTGGCCTTCAGTCCCGAACACTCTTCCCTCCCCCCCATGAGCCACCTCCCCCAGCCAACTCCTCCTCCTCCTTCAGAGTCCAGCTGGACCGTCTCCACCTCCAGGAAGCCTCCCCCATCAGCCCAGGAGCTCCAGGACAGAAACTGTCTTGCTCGCTCTGTGTATCCCCAGCACCGAGTACAGTTGAATAAATGCTGAATGAGTGGATGAATGAATGAATGAGTGAGTGAGTGAACAGAAAGACTTGACTGCTTAAAAATAAGCCAGTCCAAGGGTGGTGGAAATTTACAGAACATCATCAGAGACCCAGAAAGCTCATGGGCTGCTGGGCTCAGCAACTAACCCTGCTACCCTGCAGGGCATCACTTTGGGGTAGATGGCTGCTGCTTTAGTCATGTGACCTGGTGGGTCTGGAAAAGACCTACAGACCATGATGAGAGAAGGGGCACAGTCCCTGCCCAGGCTGCCACCCGCTCTGTCCCTTGATGTGAACAACACTCAGAGGCTTTACATTGCCAACCCACTCACTAGAGGGCACCTCCTCCAGAAGGGTCCTGTTTGCTGGCAATTCCCCAAACTGCTCACTCTACAACAGCCCAGTCTGGGCTCCCCAGTTGGAAAGGGTGGGTCCAGGATTTTTGGAGATTGACGTTTGTGCATATGTTGGGGCTCTTTCAGAAAAGACCGTAAAAACCTTACTGTTACAAACGTTATAAACCACAGGACAGATAAACTCCTTGCTAGATACCCCCCAGGGCAGGGGAAGGGCCCTGAAGCTTAAGTTCCTTCAGTGTCCCAGGAAACTTACCTTTGCATGGTAGAGAGAGGACTTCTCTCTGCTTTTGTGTATGCTTAAAATTTTCCATAATTAATAGTTTATTTTTTTAATTACCCTCATTGTGTTTCTGGGAATCTTCCTCTCAATTGTGCATAATTTTTGCTGATAACTAATTTTGCTTATTTAAGTAGTTTTTGCTTAAATAAAACAATCACACAATTTTTTTTTTTTTAAAGCGTAAGTTACTCAATTGTATCTGATCATTTCCAGCCTGGGAGCTGGAGTCGTCCCTCTGACGGCTGCCCCTCCAGTGCAGGTGGAGTGCCCAGAAAGAATCAGCCAGACTCTGGAGCCCTCCCTGGTGCCCACAGAGGGACAGGTGTCCCCTCGCCTGTGCCGAACTCTCTTTTCTTCTCCTGCCCACAGTCTCAGCCGCAAAGCAGCGTCCTGTAATGAGGGGATGAGCCATCGTATGGGGAGGTGCCCGGCTCAGACATGCTGGTTGATGACATCCCTGTGCTTACAGCGTCAAGTGCCTTCCTGGTTTCTGGATTGCCTGGCCTCCCTCAGTGCACGACAAGCAGCGCTTAGCGGCTGGGTCTACAACCAGACACCCCCGGGGGAATCCCAGAGCTTCCTCCCTGTGACCTTGGGCAAGTTCTAAACCGCCCTATGTGTCCTCTTATGAAAAGTGGAGATGATAACCAAGGCTATCCTGAAACGCCTGGCACAGAGCTCACACTCAGCAAACGCCGGCTCCTTCCCTCTGCACTTTGGTTCCTGGAAAACCAGAGAGCTGCGGTGGGGAGGACGGGGGTGCCCCAGGTCCTACTCCTCATTCTGGCCAAACTGCATCCCACTGGTCTCCAGTTTTCTATGTGACCCCAGCTCCCGGGGGACCCCACACGATCCCCTGAACCCCAACCCCCACTTGTCAGCACTGAGGGAGCCCAGACTGCGGAAACATGCAGGCTGACTCCACCCTGGCCACCATGACCACACACTCTCGCTAATCCTGCCAGAGAGACCAGCCTCTGGTTAGGAAGAGCAGCCTTTATGGTTTCCAGAAAATTCCTCTGAGCAGAAAGAAGCTGTTTGCCATTCCTGAGGCCTCTGCAGCCTGTACAAATGTGGTTTTCCAATTAAGCTGGGGCTGCTCCCAGATCTCCACTTTAAACAGCCATCCCTCTGCTATTCTTCTGAAGAAACAAAGATCACCAAGCCATGGGCACGCCTTCCTTTTATTTTTCTAAATGACTTCTGGTTATTTTTTTCTGATTACCCAAGTAGTGCCTGTTCACCGCCCAGGAATGTGGTGGGGGGACTGGCTTGTGTTGGAAGTCTGGGGGACCAAGTCAGGGACCATGAAAGGATGACAAGTTCCTCTCTGGATGGCTCGAGTGAGATGCATTTTGGGATTCTTAATTCAACCTCTGGACAGGAATGTCTGCAAGAGAGTAGTCTACCCAAGGCCGGCTCTCAGGTGTGGGCTGGAGGGGCAGACTTGGGCTCCCCAGCATGGTGTCACCCCCCTGGTGTCAGGGGGTTGCATGAGACCTCAGGGACGGTGTGTGGAGTTGAGAGAAAAAAGAGCCAAGGACAAAAGAAGGAAGAGGGAACCTGAAGAAGCAAAATCAGCAGAGAAGTCTGGAAGGGATGCAGAGGAGGAAGAGAACCAGGAGAGAGAAATGCCGACAGGCATAGGAGGAGGGGCTTCGAGGGAGGCAAGTCAGCCAAGCCACGTGGTCGGAACAGTCAAGGTAGATGAAGCCTCAATTGGCCCACTGGATTTGGTACTCAAGATGTCACTGGGCAACCCAGAGACCACAGAAGTGATGCTATACCAGCTCTGGGTCCAGTCTTGATAAAGACCGGCAGCTGCCACTTTCTCTGTCTTGGTCTCTCTTGCGACCCTCCCTCTCCGAACCAAGCCCCCATGTTGTGAGAATCCCCTCTGGGACATGCCTCTCCAATCAACCAGCCAAGAGCCAGCATCAAACACAGTCACAGGAGTGAGACATCGTGAGGGGTCTGTCCTAGTCGAACTTGCTCATGTCTGCAGCCCCAGCTGGAAGAACGTCCCTGCTGAGCCCAGTCAACTCACAGAATCATGAGAAAATAAAATGGTTATGTTTTTAAGCCAAAAAATAATGTCATCACAGACTTCACCAGAACAACTTCAATGGCTTGGTGGGGACAGACCCCTAACCAAGAGATAAAGCATGAACAGGTGTGCGTATGCGTGTGTGTGCAGGTAATAGAGACAGTGTGTATAGAGACAGGTTCACTGAGGAACCTGACCCTGGGAGGAAGAGGCATAGAGACCGCTTGTTGCCTTTCACTGCCTAAAAGGTTCCTTCCTTGCTGGGTCTCAGGAGATGAGCCTACCAGGAACAGCTCACCCACAGCCTCAGCAATTGGATTAACCAGAGATATTGACCCATGTGATCAAGCAGCCCTGGCAGAGCCGTGGACAGGGAGCAGCAGGATGGGTCCCAGACCTGCCAATTTTGCAGGGCCATTGCAGAAGGAAATAAAATGAAGGATATAAAAACTATCAGGGCAAAGGCCACTGTAAGAGATTCTTCTTATTACTATTCAAAAGAAGGAGGAGGTTTTGGTCCAACCAGGAGCTGGAACCTCCATAAGTTTATACAACACATTTATATACAAGAAAGTTTAGGAAGGTCAAGGTGCTTTGAGTCTCACCAGCAGCCTCAGGAAGCTCTTCGATTCGGCTCAGTTTGCACCTGGTGCTAAAGAGCCTGCCTGGCCCCTTTGAGGGCTTCTCAGATTTGCAGTAAAGTTGGAGGTCACTTCTGCTGTTTCTACGGCACCTGCCGGAGGGGCTGGCAAACCTCTCTGTTTATCATAATCCCATTTTCCACCTCTAACATCTGTAGCTTAGAATCAGCGCTGCCTCCTGGGGTGAAGGACAGAACACCAGGACATGAGCCTGGAAACATCATAATTTTTTTTTTAATCAAATCATTAGCACCCTTATTCTACTGACCTGCAGGCAGCTTCCTGCGCTGGGCCCGCGAGTAACCCAGGAGGGAGTAGAAGACGGGGGATGAGATGCGTAAACGGGGACAGTAAATAAAAGCCACCCACCATGTTAGGGAGAGGGTCCGAGAGGCTGACCCGCGGCAGAGCAGCCCTCCTGACGGCCGTAGCTTTTGGGGGCTTTCCGAGTGGTTTCCATGGCACCCGTGCCTGCCTAATCCTCGCCAAACAGCTCTCCTTCAGTTCACCTTGTGTCACCAAGCCGGAGAGAAATGAAATAGCCTGACAAATAGGCTGATGTCGAGAAAGAGAAAGAGACAAGAAGACAGGCAAGCCGGAGCCCTTCCTCGAGGACAAGTGACCTGCCTCCCTGCCGGGACTCTGAGGGCACTTCTGGGGGTGGGGCCTGAGCAAACTCTGATTTAGAAAAACCCACTGATCAAATATCAGCAGGGTTTGCAGGGGAAGACGGTCCAAGGTCCCCGCTGTGAGCGGTCGGGACTTCCACAGCAGGTCACTTGTGAGCACAGAACGCTGAGCGCAAGGGACCAGGCTCCACAGCCCCCACGGTCAGCCTCTGTTCTTGCCGTGCTCACCCCTGGAGAAGATTCAGCCTTTATCCCCAGGCTGGGATCATAGCCATGTGGCCTGGACATGCTGTGTGACATCACAAAACCCATGTCCTTAGCTTGAAAAAGATGTAAGGTTGCTGTGAGTCCTGAAAATCCTATATGTGGAGGGTCCAAGCTCGTCCCTAGAACACAGAAGGATTGCAATACATGGTAGCTTTTTAAAAAATCAGTTTCGGGCCGGCCGGTGGCTCACTCGGGAGAGTGCGGTGCTAATAACACCAAGGCCCCGGGTTCGGATCCCACATAGGGATGGCCGGTTAGCTCACTGGGTGAGCGTGGTGCTGACAACACCGAGTCAAGGGTTAAGATCCCCTTACCGGTCATCTTTAAAAAAAAATAAAAATAAAAAATCAGTTTCATTTGGGTACATTTTACATGCAATAAAACACCAATTTTAAGTGTACCACATAATGGGTCTTAATAGGCATACAGAGTCGTGGAACCACCACCGCAATCGAGAGAGAACATTTCCATGACCCCAAAAAGTTCCCTCCGGCCTGTAGGCAGTCAGTGCACTCCCTCCGTCTTGGCCCCAAGGCAGCCACGGATGTGTTTTCTGTCCAAGAGCGCTGCCCCTTCTAGAACGTCACACGCATGCAGGCCGACCACACCTGGCTTGTCCCACCTCACACGGTGCTTGTGAGGTTCATCCATGTTGTCGCGTGTGTCGTAGCTCACTCGTGGCTATTTCTGGGTAGCTTTCCATCAAATGGATGAAAGAGAACCTTTAAATATCTAATTATGTTTCCTCATGCTTGCAGTCCACCTGCGTCCTGCTCACCTTCGTAACACAGCTGTTTCTCCCTGAGAGCATCTCATAGGCAACATCATGGCCAGATCTTCTTGGCACGGTCCTGAATTTTCTCTACTCAGACCTAGCAGTGCTTGTTGGGGGCAGAGGGGGAGGGAAGGGGTGGCCCACCCCACCTAGCTCCCCCCATCTCATGTGAGACTGTGCACACCAATGGTGGCTGCATCCACAGGCGTCACCAACTGGGACCACAGTGGGTTTCGTGACCTTGTCCTAACAAGCCTTTCCCACTTCATGTTTTCCAACCCCTGCCTGATCTTTGCCGTATCTGTCCTTTCTCTCTTGGACTTAGAATCTTGTGGAGAAGGATCTGTGGAAGGTCCCCCAGAAGAGTCTAGCCCCCCTCCATCCATGGATATTTTTTTCTTTCATTCATTCAACAAGAAATTGTTGAGTGGCTGCGTGTGCCTGGCATGGGCCAAGGATCTGGTAGCGGGCAGAGGGGCAGCCCCAAGGCCGCAGTGCCCAGCCAGAGCCACCTCCATCCCCCGTCCCTCCCTCCCTGCCCCACACTCAGCCCGACAGTCACGACATGAGGACTTGCCCCTCCAGCATTCCCCAATTTCCTGCTCTTCAGATCAGACCCTGCACAGCAGTGCGCAGCTGAAAAGGATTTCCAGGTGTTCCGCCCGTCCTTTTATCCTTCCTTTCTCTCTCCCTCTTTTCATCTTCTTTTGAAAAATGCTCTTTAATAGTGGGAAAGTTAGCATGAAAAGGAGAGAAAATGAGGCTCAGAAAGGGCGCATCTGATGTGCAGCAATTTGTTCCCCCGCGAGAGGTTCCTCCTCTCCCGAAGCTTGAACCTCACTGCTGGAGGCCCCCGTGCTGACCCGCAGCAGGAGGTGGCAGGTGGCGGGGAGGCTGGGGACGGGCCCCCTTCTCCCCTTCTGAGAGCAGAGGCAGGAGATGGGGCAAGGCAGGGTCTGGCCTCACAGCAACAAGTGAGGTCAGGACTGTAGGAGACCAGGGTCGGCCACCACGTCCCTGCTGGCATCTGTTGGACCATGGGAGGGACCAGGGAAATCGGTGTCCATGAGGCACTTTTTTCCCTACCTGGGAGCAAGAGCCCGATGTCCTAGGAGGTGAGGGAAGGGGACCTAGACTCAGGGCATGGCAGCTTCCAGGCCTGGTCACCCCAAGGACTCAGGCCACTGCTGCACCCTCCCTCCCAGCTGGGCACTGGCCACATACCCCTCTGCCCTCTAGAAGAGCAAGTCAGGTGCCTGCTATGGGTTCCTCCAGGAGCCCAGCTGGGCTTAGGGTTTCGAGAAAGGCTTCACTAGCTTTCATCCACGTAATCTCCCCACTCCGCCCTGAACTAACCCTGCTGACCACCTCCCCTAACCCATATAGAAAACTCAAGACCCACATTTAAGAAGGAGCCAGCTGGAGAAGACTCACCTCAGCCCACTTGCTGGAGAAGAGATCGTTCCTTGGCTGCCCACCATGAAAGGCACGGGGTCTGGGCCAAAGTGCTCATGGGGAGAGTGGGCTGCTAGAGCTTGTTTCCTGGGAAACAACAGAGGGTGGGATGCCAGTGAACCTTGGGTCTCAATGGAGGCTGGATTGCATAGTGGTGAGAGCGTGGGCAAGGGACCAGCCTGCCTGGGTTCAAATGAAATCAAATCAAATCTGCTTGCTGCTTATTAGCCGTGCAACCAGGACCGTAACTGGACTTAAACTGGGACAGTATAGCATTGCCTCTCTGAAGTGTTGCATGTATGCATGTAGAACAGTGCTTGGCACCCAGCAGGTATGTGGCAAAGACTTTCGAGTCCCAAGTTCAGCGCTATTATTCAGCCAGGTCCTCCCCTGCATGACAGGCATGGGAGCTTCCAGTCTCCCATCCCCTCAGATAACTCAGCCAGACCCAAGGGAGGTGGAAACCCCCAGCAGTGCCTCTGTCCCCCCGCCCGGCCTCCTCCCCTGTGGCAGAGGTACAGCTGGGCTGAAGAGCAAAAGCTGCAGGACAGGGGGCTGGGCTGCTGCCTTGGGGTTGCCCCCACACTGCACAGCTCTGGGGGGACGTCATTTACATCAATGGCCCATGGTAGACCCTGCCCAGGGCCGAGGGGCAAGCCCTGGAGGAGGCAGGCCAGGACTCACCTGAGGGGCCATTTGCCCACCAAAGACTATTTAAAAGGCCCAAAGGATGAGTCCAAGAAGGGAGAGACTGAGGCACAGGGTAAGGAGTGCCTGGGAGCCTATCGCAGCAGCTGGGGCCAGCCCGGGGGGCACATGCATCTTCCCTTCTCCTGGAGCACCGTAGTCTAGCCTTGTCCTGGAGACTGAAGAGCCCAGAGAAACAGCTTCACACAGTCCCTCCCCGAAAGTCACCTCACACCCACACATCTCCCCACTACTCCCCAGAGAGCTGGAGCTGCGGGAGCCTGAGCAAGAGTGTGGTTTCCTCTCAGCCTCGCCCCTCACTGACTTCCGCTCAGCAGTGGCTGCAGCCAGCTCAGGGAGAGATGACAGCCAGTCCTCACGAAGCCTCCCTGCACTGGGGGAGCTGGGGCACAAGGCCAGGTGCCTTCCAGTTGAGAGGCGGTGGGTCTGGAACCACAGGGAGAGAACAGTAACTGGGGAGGCTGATGCAGATGTGTGTGTTGCTACAAGTGTACAAATGCGTGTGTGTGTACAAGCGTGCTCAATGTGTGTGGGTACACGTGTGCAAGTGTGTGCACATGAACTGTGTGCAAGTGGATGGGTTCTGCGAGCATGCAAGTGTATAGGCACAAGTGGGTGTGTGCCACTGTACACGTGTGTGTGCATGTATGCACGTGTGTGTGTGCACACATGCAAGTGTGTTGTGCAAGGGTATGGGTGTGTCTTCAAGTGCACATGTGTTCAAGGGTGCAGGTGTGTGCGAATGGGTATGTTAAAGTGTACTGGTGTGTGGGTGTATTGTGTCTACAAATGCACCTGTGTGCACACACATGTGTGACTGTGCGTGCATGTGCAAGTGTACATGTGTGAGGAGCCTGGGGACAGAGGGAGGGAGAGGAGGAGAAAGAGCAGAACAGCACCTACAGTACAAGCCAGTCCTGCCCAGCAGACGCGGCAGACAGAAAGCACTAGCAGGCAGGAGCACCCTCTGTTCTGTTCACTGTCTCAGTGCACAATGACCAGCCGCTGCCTGCCTGACAGATCTCGTGGGTCACAGATGCATCCTTGTCACAGGATGTGATCACTGTGCCCTCTCCTAGCTCCAGTTCTTTCCCCCACCTTCACCAGCCAACCCCCTTCCCTCCCAGTCACTATCAAGGCCAGGAGGTCCCAGCCCTGCCATGAGGGAGCCCAGGGTAGATCTGCTCGATGCCACCACTCCATGTGGGCCAGGTTCTCCTTTCCCAGAAACAAGGGGATGTCCTGACGGTTTCTTTAGGCGTGGTGACATAAGCTGTTTTTCCAGTGTTTAGCCAAAGAACCTTCCAGGCCTCCATTTATCTAAATGTGGAGACCTTTGGGGACTTGCATGGCTGGCTTATTTCCACTCAGCATCTTAGAACAGTTCAGACTAGTGCTCCCTTTAGACTACTGGCACCTAAGAAGGATCATCAGGATGAGACTCATCCCTAGACCACATGTCCCAGGTGGCCGGTGATCACAGCTGTGACAACTGGAATTGAAATGCAGCCTTCAAAGGGCAGGAAATCCCAGGGCACCTGCCGTGATGCTGGGGTCTGCATCCTGAGCTGTGAAATGTCCTGGAACGTGCTGAAATGAGCAGCAAGACCAGACCCCTGGGCTGGCCCCTCGGCGGTGGTGGAGAGTCCTCACCCCAGCAAGGGCCTGCCGGGGGTATGTCCTCCTCTAGGGCTCTCCAAGGGTCACCACACAGCTCCTGAGAGCCCACCCTGCATTATCATCCTCAAGGTCAAGCAATTCTCCTTGGGGGAGTCTCCTGAACCAGGCAGATGGGCCGTGTCCTGCATACCCACCCCCTCTACCATAGGACCCCCAGATGGAGTCTGGAAGCCACAGCGTGGGGAAGTATGTCATGGAACCAGCTACCGGGTCGGAGCTGGAGCCTACCTCCTCCCCCATTGAGCTGCAGCTGTCTGAGCCTTGGTTTCCTCATCTGTGAGGTGGGACATGAGGATGCCCAATTCAGTGTCTTGTGAAGATCAAGTTCATCCCCTCGCCAGCACCTGGCCTGGCCCAGAACCTCCGCCTTCCCTCCTAATCCAGACCTAGGACAAACCCCACTTCCCTCCCGTGCCTTCCTCCCCCAGGGGCCCCAGGCACTCAGAACTCCTTGCAGATAACCGTCCTCTCTCTCCTCTCTCTGTCTCTGTCTCTCTTTGTCCCTCTCTGTACCTCCCCCACTGTAGACCATCATATGCCAGCACATGTTAGATGTCTCTGGTTCATGTAAAATGAACCAACTTTCCCAGCAGAGAGCAAAACCCCACCACCAGGACTGTGACTTGACTGAGACGGAACTGGCTGCATCTTCTGAATGGCTGCTGGGGACAGCAGCCCATCCCATGGCTTATCCTGTGTCCATCCCACGCCCCGCCCCACCCCAACCCTCTACCCCTACAGCTCCTCTCCCCCACAGTCCCTGCGTCGCAGCTGAGCTCACACTCCGGGGCAGCTCGAGGCTGATGGCTCTGCCATCGTCTGATGCAGTCTCATCAGCTGTTGCCATGGAGACCAGCCAGCAGTCAGCTCCATGCCCTCCTGCCGTAGGGCCCTGGCAGAGCAAAGGTGGCAGCCAGCTACACGCAGAGAGTGCGCACCAAGCAAGGGGAAGTATGTGACTCTGCACCCTCACAAGCCTGGAGCTGGTCTCTGTTGTTAAATGAATGGAGGGATGGGTGGGTGGGTGGATGGATAAGTGGATGGATGAATGAGTGAGTGCGTGAATGGATGGGTGAATGGATGGATGAATGGGTGGGTGGATGGCTGCCTGGGTAGATGGAGGGCTAGAAGGAGGGAGGAAGGTAGGGAATGCATGAGCCATTCTTGGAGCAAATGCCCAAAGAGACTGAGACCATCTTTTAAAACTCTCCCTCCCCTGCCTCCCCACTCCCCAGCCAGAATCCCAGAGCCACTGCATTCCAGAGCCCAGTTCTCTGAGTGCTTGTATGGTGGGGAGCTGGGGAGGGTGGAGGAGGACAGCCCCAGCTCTGCTCCTCAGGCCCTCCCTCCACTGGAGTCCTCCACGCCCTGAAAGTCAGGAGCACATCCCTCGACCCCAGGCAGGAGCCCCTGCCTCCTCCACACCCTCAGCCTGCAACTGCTCAAGGACTCCTACTCTGCCAAAAGAAACTCAGGATGGTTTCATTAACATCCCTGCCAGGGCAATCAGGACAAATGAAGTGAGGGTGGTTTTGAAGGGACCACCCCAGAGGGGTCTTGCCGGGAGCAAACTTCAATTATGCCAGGAAGTACCTTTAAAAAAAAGATGTGGGGGGCCGGCCCGGTGGCGCACTCTTGGGAGCGCGGCAGCGCTCCCGCCGAGGGTTCGGATCCCATGTGGAGACCGGTTCCCGCTCACTGGCTGAGCGCGGTGCGGGTGCAACACCGAGGGTTGCGATCCCGTTGCCGGTCCCCAGTACGGGCGGTGACCTTGCAATTCCTTTCAAAGGTATTTCCCCAAAAGAAATGAAAATGTATGTCCATACAAAAACTTTTACATGTATTAATTACAGTTGTATTCATAATAGCTAAAAATTATTAACAGTGAATAACTGACCTTTTCAAAACCAAATTTATTATTTTTACTAATAAAGAGATGCAATAAACATTTTTTTCTCACAATTTCAGTTCATTAGAAAAGTTTAGCCATCTCCAATTTATTCTTGGGTAAAGAAACCCTTTGACAAGGACCATGCCTTAGTTTTGTATTCTTAGTACCTAGTTTAGAGCCCTGTACATAGTAAACACTGAACAGATGTTTGTTGGTTATGATATAATTTAGCACAATTTTAGGTCCTTCAAAGAACATAATAGTACTGTAAGTCACAACACACATGTTTTCCTTTCATCCTTAGTTAAGGGTGAAGTTGATCACTGTACGTAGCTCTGGGAAGAGGCCCTGTGGGGTCAGGATGGTGAAGTCAGTCTTTCCTCCTCTTGTTGCCCTTGACTAAGACTGTGCAGTCATAATCGAGGGAAACATTAAGCACTATCATTCCAAAATCAGGAAGGTTCTATCAAGTTTCAAAGGGAACTAACAAATCAATTCTTTCCTCTGATATAAGGGAAATTTTACTGTCAGATATGGGGAGCCTCATTAAATGAGAAAAAAGACAAAGAATTAGGTTCCTAGGTTCTCCCAGTCATATCAGTAATGTCAAATTCAGCCTGATTCAATAACTAGTTTAACTTAGGTATGATTCTAGAATTAATTTCCAACTATTATTGGGTAGGTAAGCATTATAAAATTTAAATGGCAATAGGAATTATATTTCACTCTGAATTTACATTATTATTTTCAACCTCAGCTAATCTGAAGGATACCAAAAGTACAATACTCCAAGCAGTATCCAAAAAAATAATATTAAAAAAACAAGACGCCTTACACATCAATACCAGAGCTAGTTCACCCCCTCACTTCCAATCAAGAAGGGTTTGGAATGTCAGCAGGTAAACACATTTAAGTTTTACACTCACTGCAGCTAAGAGAGCTTCTCTTAATTATAGCTGCCCTTGTAAAGGCAATGAAAACGCCAAAGTTCGAAAAATGTTCTAAGATAATATGCATGCTTCAAATCCCCCAGGAAGATTAGAGGTCATTATCAAAATGGAAATATACAATGGGCTATGGTTTTTACAGAGCAATCACTGTATTGTGTATTCCTTTTATTTCTTAGTCCCTTTTATCATAATTGCTATTCCTCGCCTTTAAGGAGATGTCAGTGCTTGGCAAAAAACTCGAAAGGGCGCAGAAGTTCTTTCCTGCAGATTTTGCAAGTTTTAGCCATTTGTTTCTCAAATAATTGTGTTCGATCAGGTTAAGATGAGGGTGCACTGGATTAGGATGGGCCCTCATTCCATGGCTGGTGTCTTTAGAAGAAGAGACCTTCCCCTGTTGCTCAAGATACCTGGCCAAGACCCCGCACACTCCCATTTTCTCCAAGAGAGCAGCTCCCCGGCCTCACTCCAGACTCCCCAGCCTCCTCTTGGACCAGGGGAGCTTGTCCAGAAGCCTGCGGAAAGGCCGGAGCCGGGAGACACAAGGGTGGTTCCAGAGAGGCAGTTGAAGCCACGCTCCCTGTGGCAGCAGCAAGGACAACGGCCATTAATCATTCTTCTCCCCATTTTGTCAGACCCGGAAGCCTCCTGTAGTTGCCACATAAATACACTTAACCTTTAAGGGGCCCGGGTGGCAGCCCCAGGGAGGGAGAGCTCAGAATCCTCACCCCCAGGGAACAGCCCCACCTGCCTCCTCCGCTCTGACTCTGCCGGTCAAGGAAGAAGAGAAAGTTTAAAACAAGAAGGAAGCTGTCTGAGCAAACCCAGCTCATCCGTCAAACTGACAGAGCTCTGGCCAGCAAGGATCCAGGGGAGGTTTTCCAAGGAGGACAAAGGCCGAGGAAAGATGTCAGGGTGCATGACAGCCCATCCCTCCTAGAGTCTCCAGGGGGCATCTACCACTGTGACCCCTGAGGAAAAGGCTAGCAGCAGTGCAGGTCCCCAGCTGGGGACAGGGGCTCTGCCTGGGGCCTGACACCTGGGTGTCTGCTAGGCTGGAGGATCCCCCACCACCCCTCACCTCTTCCTCACTCCTACATTCATTCAACAATGTCACTGAGCAGCTTCCATGTGCCAGGCACGACACTAGGTACCAAGGGTGCAAGAAGAAATAAAAGACAGTGTCTGAGCCCAGGGGACTCCCAGTTGGGTGGGGGGATGAGAGGGTGGGCTTGCAAAGGTCATTTCCACAGGATGAAAGTAAATTCTAGGGTGGATAGGAAGGAAGCACTGTGGAAATCTGAGAACGGAATGAACCACCAATGTCTAGAGAGGTGACAGTCAGAGACGGTGTCTCAGCAGAGATGGCGGTGATCTGGGTTTTACAGAGTGAGTAGTTCTACCCAGGCCAGTGAAGCCAGCCCCGAGTGACGCTACAATGACATGTTGGATGCAGGTGGCAGCTGGCTCAGGGACAGCCTCAGATGCAGAGAGTCGTCCTGCCCATGGCCACACCCGCCCCTTGGGGCCACAGCCAAGGGTCTGCCGGTGGAGGGTTACGGCTGGCCGCCTCGGCCCAGCTCAGGACGGCTCTGAGGGCCATCCTGCTCCAGAGATCTCTGCCTGCTCCGGCTACCCTTCCCTCCTTTTGTCCTCTAACAACCATCCTGCCGGTTCAGTCTGCCTCCTAATAAACCAAACCTGCGACACCACGGAGGGCAAAGGTAAGGCTGTCACTTAGGAATAAATGGCCAATAAAGCAGATCAGAAGTAAAAGCGTCCTACCAATGGGAAACACGAACTCACTCCAATTTCACAATGAAGCCTCACTCTGCTTCTAAAATATCCTCTGCAGAGAAAGGCAAGGACCCGAGGCTTCCCAGGAAATGGCTTGTGGTTCTGTGTCCTCCACGTATTCGTGGTTCCTGAGCCAGGACACTGCACGTGAAGGGCGGTGCCCTCAGGTGGAGAGGGTTATGTCCTAAAGAAGTGCTGTCAGGTTGGAAATGGGATTGCTAGGACTGGCCGTTTGCTCAGCTGGTTAGAGCACAGTGTTGTGAGACCAAGGTCAAGGGATCAGATCTCCCTACTGGCCGGCCACCGAAAACAAACAAAAAAAGAAATGGGATTGCACCCACCTCTATGAAACAGAAGATGCAGGAGGACACGTCCAGCATGTCAAGTAAGGGCACCAGGACATTGGTGCTAAGAAGATCCCCAAACCATTCCAACACATGGGGAAGAAAGAAAAAAGAAAAGAGTATCTCAGAACCACTCCTAAGACACCCGTGGAGCCGCTGGAAAACATAAAAGCACACACAGATGCGGTGTGGATGCCCACCGCACACTCCCGCTGCAGCAGAAGGGGACCTGGGGCCCCAGGAGCAGCACAGAAGCTCTCAGGGCGGGAAAGGCGAGGTAACAAGCAGACCTCACCTCCTCCCCAGATCCCTGGCTGAGAAGTTCAAGGTTGGAGGCAAATTAATTTGCCTTAAGGTGCTTGAGTTATCCATTAATTACACTCGCCCTCCCACACCATTATCCACAAACGTCTTCTGCCTCCGGTTGAGCACTAACCTCATACCAGCTTTGAGTGACCGCTGAAGGACGCTTGTTCATTTGTTTGTTATGAGGAAGCTTAGTTGCCAGAGATTTGTTAAATAAGACACTGTGGTATGTTGTCCATTTATTCTGTCCTCTGGCCCTCTAACGTGCCAAGCACATGTGACAATGGCTTGCAGATACCAGTCCCTGCAGGGATGCTTTGTCCCCATGACAATGTGCAGGTGAGCATACACCCACCCTCTCTCCTCCTCGTCAGACCTCAGAGGACTGAAGGCTAGGGACAGGACCAGTCTCAGGGTGGGGGAGGGGAGGGGGCCTGAACTGGGACGGGTGGAGACCCACCCTCTCAGGTGAGACGGGGAAGGACCTGGGTGGAGTGGGCTTGGGAAATGCACATGGTAGTGGCTGGGGTGAGGCAGGTGTGAGCCCCACCAGAGGCAGCCCTGAGCCAGAGGGCTCCTGGAAGCTGGGTCAAATCTGAAAGGGTCTTACCATAGGTGACCTGAAGTAGCAAGCTGATCACCCTGAAACCTGAGAGCGAGACCAGGTGGAAGCCTGGGAAATAACTAGGGACAAGGCAGGAGGGCCACAGGGGTTGGGGTTGCACAGGGGGAGCACAAAATGGATAGGACAGAGAGAGCGGGCTCCCCCATCCCCATGAAGGCATGGCATTTCATGGCATTGGAGGAAGGACACTCACAGGACTGGGCAGGTAGAGTTCAATGAGGAATCCAGGCAGGGCCTGGCAAGCTGGGGCCCCCACCCAGGTGCTGAGCTCTGGGTCTGGGCCAGGTTCCCATCCCAGAAGGGGTGGGGCCAGGCAGGGCCAACAGAAGGCCAGCCCAGGAGAGCAGAGGCCAGGCCGGCTTCCGTTCCCTGGATGGGCACCGAGGCTGACCGAGGAGCTGGAGGAAGAAAGGAGCAGGTGGGACCTCAGAGAGGCCTCGGGGGAGGAAGCCTGGAGCTCAGCCATCACAGCTGCAGCTCAGCACAGCTTCTCACCTGAGTGCTTTAGAAAGGTTCCCTTCCCGGCCACCGCCAGCCCCAGCCCTCCTAAACGCTGGGCATGGAACCTGCCCAGGTGACTCATTAGCAAACTAACATTTGAGAACTAGTGGTGACCAGCATGAGCTTCAGGGTCACAACAGGATTCAAGTTCTCCATGAGGCACTTAGTATTTGTCCATTTTATAAGCTGACCTGAGCCTCAGCTTTCTTATATGTAAATGAGAAATAACAATGATTAATAGATGTCTTGTAAGATGGCTGTGATAATTTTAAAAACAGTGTACAGTACTCACAAAATGCTTAGCACAAGGCCAAGCAAATGGTAAATGCACAAACATACTTTATTATTGTTACTACCAGGGACAGCTTCGATCCCTTCGATTCCACACCACACAGGGGCGTGGGGACAACACGGGCATGTTCTTTCTCCATATATATCTGCTACTTGGGCAGAGCAATGTTTGGGGGTTCAAGAGAGGCTGGTGACTCCAGCTCAAAGAGAGAGGTGAAGACAAAGGGATGGTTCCACCAAGTCTGGAACCTTCGACTGTCAACCAGTTGGAAGAGACACTCATGCCAAACCTGGCCCCTTCGGCCACAGCAGAGCACAGACAGGGATGGACTTGGGATTGGTGGGGCAAGGCCAGTGACACTCATATTCTCTGGAGACTTTCCTTCCACCCCAAAGAAAGTGAAACCTGTGCAGGGACATCTCTGAGTGTTCCTGCCATCCATGGTCACGCCTTAATTCTTCCCGTCTTTCCTCTGAAGAGTGGCCAAGCACAGGACACAGACAACCATTCCAGGCCCTTCTCCCTGCTCCATGGCCTGTTCCATGCATCTTGTCTCCTCGGGTGGAGAGTGGCTTGCTTCTCCACCTCCCAACCCGTCCAGACCCCTCCCCAGCCCTGCACCTCCAGCTGCCTGTGGCTGACAAGCCCGGGGGAATCCTGACCCCTGCCTTGCTCCTCAGACCCCCTTCTCCACCCCCTGGCCCATTCGGTTCCGGGTACAAGGGCAGCCTTGGTTACCTTCATTATAGACTATAGCACAAAAACACAATAAAATAAAACGAATGTTTTCTCAGCGAAACGCCTTGCTCCTCAGACCCCCTTCTCCACCCCCTGGCCCATTCGGTTCCGGGTACAAGGGCAGCCTTGGTTGCCTTCATTATAGACTATAGCACAAAAACACAATAAAATAAAACGAATGTTTTCTCAGCGAAAATCCATTAGATGAGTTACTGTTGTAATTTAATAATGGGATGGGAAACTACAGCAAATTACCGAAGTATATAATTAAAGTGAATCTATTTTAAAATCCTTTATTGCTTAGTATTTCTCAGATCCCAGTCTCTCTTTCCTCTCCACTGCCCACTGCACCCCCCTTGCCTTTTTCTGAGCATGAGGAGGGGGATGGGAGGCACGGATTCCTTTGACGCTGTCGGTACCTTGGTGGCAAACGGCTCCCCATCTTTCCTTCTGAGAAAGGACAGTGTGCCTGGTGCTGCTGAGGCCCCAGGCTGGTCTCCGCTTGGCAGATCAGGGGAAGGACAACTCTGCTACGGACAGAGGTGGGGGTTGAGTTTTGTCCTAAATACTGAACCCATCTGGCTGGGGAGAGGAGGATGAAGGGGAACAGGAAGGTGTCTGCCTTGAGAATGCCCTTCACAAAGGACAGATGCCACCTACCCCTGTGCTTCAGATGTGCTTATGATCCCTGATTTCAGAATGGGTGGGGGTTAAGAGGCAGCAGGAAGCTAAGGCTCAGAGAAGCTCAGAACTCACCCAGGGTCACACAGCAATAAGTGGCAGGGCTGGGATTTGATCTCAAGCACTTGACACAGGACCAGCTGCCTCTTGACACAGGACCAGCTGCCTCCACGATGCTCTTGCATCTGGGATTCCTGCCTCCTGGATGTAAAAGCCCTGGTTGCAATGAGGTGGGTCAGTTACTGCCTGTTCTCAAAGAAGGAAAAAATGGAGGCAAACGATGCAGCTATGGCCTTTGTGGCTGTTTTCTACTGTCTGGAATCCAGCTAAGGGTGTGGGGAGTCCAGGGTTGGCACAATCAAACCAAGATTGTGCTCCCGGACACACAAAATTCTCTCCCTTTGGTAACGGGGTCTGGGGCCTTCAGTGAGTCCCCCTCCTTTGGTTAAGGAATACATTACTTTCATCAGACAGTTCAGGCCCCAGACCCTGAGCGTGGCCTGGCCTGCCGCGGGAAAGGGGATCCTGCAGCCCGGCCAGCCAGGGACAGGAAGGGGCCGGCTGAACCTGCGGGCACCTGATGTGATCTCAGTGAAAGAATTTTTGCAGTTCATTCAAACCCAGGATGATGCATTTTGCCCTTTCCAGAGCCCTCGGACTGCACTCAGGAACTGCTGTGCTATTGGCAGCCACAGAAAACCAAGTGAACCGAATAAAAATGATGCCACACGGGCCACTTCATTAGCACAGCAAGCGCTTGGCTTAAGAGAGAGAATGGCCCCCAAGAAAAACAAGGAAAACTGCCCTGCTCACCAGCAGGTTTTTCAGGAACAGTTGGAATTCAAGAGATCCGATGCAGCCCAGAAGCCATCGTCCCAGCCCAGCCCCAGGCAGAGGTCCTGTCCTCCCCCTCCCACAGTGCAGGGCCCGGCTTCTCCAAAGGAGAAGGAGCCCCTGGCCAGCTGGAGGATGAGGGAGAAGTGCTGGCTTTGACAGGCTGTGAGTCCATGCAAATGAGATGCAAAGTGGTATGCAAATCCCACTTGCTCTTTCTGAATCTCCCGTTGTCATCTGGCGGCTCAGCCACTGCAGCCCTCCCCACGCTCTGAAGGCCACGGTCTCCTTCCAGTCTCCAGAACATCAAGGACAGGGAGCTCTAGCGATGGGGCAGGTGAGCAGGGCTTCGTAGAGGGCAGGGGCAGGCCCACTGCTCAACCCCCACAGGCCTGACAAGCCCTCAGGATGCTGAAGCCTGGGGCTTCACAGGATGCCACGTTTCCTGGGCTCAGTTGGCTGCCACCTCCTTCTCTGCAGGCTTCCTTTCCAGCTCCAGGGCAGCACCCAAAGATAGGCACCCCAAAGCCCCAGGGGAATGCCCCATCCTGAGGAGCCTCTGGGCTACTGCACAGGGACTGTGGGAATGTCAGTGCCCCCCATGCCTCTCTGTAGCTGCAAGAGGTAGTTGTTGAGCCTGGGTGGGTATTGTGTTGAGGATAGAATCGAGTTTGCAGCTGCCGTGGGCTATTGCCCACAGGAGGAAAGAGCCCGGCAGGGGAGCATGCCTGCCTGCTCACCCAAGGCTGTGCCCGAGACCACACTTCAGGACAGCTCAGACGCCCCTCTCGGCCCCTATTTGGCATCCATTCCCCAGCCAGGGGCACCTAGGACCTACTTAGAAAGTGCTTCTCACAGCATCCAAGACCTGCAGGGTTCTGTACTGGAGAAGGGGCCTAGATTCTGTGGCCATGTCCACGGGGCGGAGAGAAAGGAGGTAAAGAGGCCAGGAGAAGAGAGCCTGGCCTCAGGAATGGAAGGTGAGGCCCAGGCAGGGAGGGGCTCGGGAAGCAAAAGAAAAGCAGACAGTAGAAAAAAACTTGATAAAGGGTTACTGGGGAGGGGCCCCGAGACAAACACCCCTCACCCCACCCGACAGCATTGCCTGAGGTCCAGCAGCGGTGCCCGCTGACCTAACGCAGGCCAAGACTTCTCTGGAAGGCCACGGCCCCAGCAGCCCCGGCTCAGTTTGGGCTCCCCAGACATGCTCGGGAACTCTGGCTTTCCTCTACATCCCACCTTGTCTGAGATGAGGACATTAGGAGTGAGGAGAAGGTGCACAAACAGGCCCAGGCAGCCTCCCTCTTTACATCTCGGTCAGTGCACCGGCTTCTGAACCCTGTGGTCCTGAGCCAGGCCCTGGGGTGGGGGCAGGAAGATGCTGTTAAAGATACAGCCCATCTGCAAGGCTGCCCAGGCTGGCATCTTTCTGCTTCATGCAGCCTGAACATAGGAAGTCCCACCAGTCGTGTCCTCTGCCAGACTCCACAGATGAAGAGGAAGCTGTTTCAGAAGTCACTCTCTGGCCAGTGGATGTGGGCACTCCTTGTACCCACACAGCTCTGTGTGAGGACAAGATATGCTTATCCTGGCCATGAGCACATATTGAGCTCCCCGCACATGTGGGGCTCTGCACTGACCCCAGGGTTCAGGGACAATGGCAATGGGGCTTATCTGTGACACATCCATCCTCCCTTTCCACCAAAGCCCACATTGACTCTGTACCTGACACAATTAATTTCAAGATCACAGGGCTCCCCATTGCCCCCAGGTGGGGATCACCCTCCAAGGTGAACATGACCCAGGGCACAAGCAAAGCCTTGCGCAAGAATAGGATAATTCACCAAACTAAATGGAAAGCCAAAATCCTCTGAAGGTCCTCTCCTACATTGAGAGGGTGCTGGCATCTCCACTGGACATTAGCCAGCCCCTCTGGATAATGTGGGTGGTAGCAGAGTGCTACAGAGTGAATTGTGTCCCCCCAAAATCCATATGTTGAAGCCCTAGCTAACAATGCAATGGTATTTGGAGATGGGGCTTTAGGGAGGTAATTAAGGTTAATTGAGGTCATGAGGGTGGAACCCACTTGACGATATTAGTGTCCTTGTAAGAAGAGACAGCAGAGATCTCTCTCCATCCCCTCCCTGCCCCATCTTGTGAGCACATAGTGAGAAGGCGGCCATCTGCACACCAGGAAGAGAGCCCTTACCAGAACACAACCATGCTGGCACCCTGACTTCAGACTTCCAACCTCCAGAATTGTGAGAAAATAAATTTTTCTTGCTTAAGCTACCCAGTCTATGGTATTTTCTTATGGCAACCCCAGCAGACTAAGACACAGACCTAAGTGTACTTTTGCAGCTAATGAACACAGACATGAGAATAAGGCTTGATCCAAAGGCCACAAACAACTTTCTAGAAACAGAACATACAGACAAAAGTCTGATCTGCTCAGGACCCCAGGAAGCAGACATCCTGGACCCTGCCTACCTCCTTTGTGCCCGCAGCTTGACTCTCTCTTTGTTGTGGCCTGCCTGGGCCAGCAGCTGCCAGCCAGCCCGCTGGGTGCACAGCCTAAGATGTGTGACCTTAGCCTACCACACAGGGCTTTCCAGCCCTGGCCAGCTCTGATCTGTCAGACAAAGGAAATCTGAACCGCTACCCTCCAGGCCCCAAGTACGTACATGCCCCACATGGGCAGCTCCTTGAAATTCTACCAAGTCTACGTGTTGTTTCAGGGAATGCCACATTTGCCACCATTATGAACAGGCTGGGTGCAGGAAGCTGCTCAGAGGAGAACAAACCTGTTAGGGGTAGGGACTTGGGCTTTTAGTCCAGATGGTCCTCTGACCTTGGCCTTCCTCCTCAGCCTCTCTGGACTTCTATTTCCTCATCTGTAAAATAGGGAAAATCAGAGCTTGTAGTTTCATTGTGTGGATTACATTATTATTTATGTAACTAAAGCTGTGATTTACTGAGAACTATGGACCAAGCCTTGTTAAATACTCTCACACACAACATTTCATTTATTAATTCTACGAGGAAAGGTGAAGTACCATCTTTACCTCCATTTTATGTACAGGTTGAGCATCCCTAATCCAAAAACCCAGAATTCAGAATGCTCAGAAATTCAAAACTTTTTGAATGCCAACGTGATGCTCATAGGAAATGCTCACTGGAGCGTTTTGGATTTCAGACTTTCGGAGGAGGGACGATCTACCAATGAAGTATCAGCAAATACTCGAAAATCTGAAAAAATCTGAAATCTGCAACACGTCTGGTCCCAAGCATTTCTGGTAAAGGATACTCAACCTGTGCAAGGAAACTCAGGCTCAAGGACGTTAGATAATTTATCCATTACTGCACAGCTAATAAGTGGTCGAGCTGGATTCACACCCAGGCATTCTCAGTCTGCTGGTGCTATCCTTGCTGTTAAACACCTGGAACAGCATCACGTATGGAGAAGGCTGTCAGCGGGCGGTGGCCTGGTCTCACTCCCACCCCTACTGTCATAGCACTGCCTCCTGTTTAAAGTCAACCAACCTACATTCCCACAGAGGTCTCCACATGGGTTTATTAGTTTCTTATTGCTGCATAACAAATTACCCCAAAACTTAGTGACTTAAAACAACACACATTTATTATCTCACAGTTTCTGTGGCTCAGGAGTCTGGGTACAGCTTGGCCAGGTTTTTCTGCTCAGAGTCTCACGAAGCTGCCTTCAAGATCGGGGCTGCAGTGTCACCTGAAGCCCACCTAGGAGAGGATCCACTTCCAAACTCACATGGTTGTTGGTAGAATTTGAATTTACTTCTTTGCTGGTTGCCAGCTAGAGGCCATCCTCAGCTCCCTGCCACCTGGGCCCCTCCACAGGCAACTCACAGCATGGCCCATTTGCTTGGTCAAAACCAACAAGGGCGTCTCCTTGCTAGAGGGCATTACTATCTTACAATCCTAATGTAATCACGCACAGCAGGTCAATCACAGGTCCTGCCCACACTCCAGGGACCACACAAAGTCATGAACGCCAGGAGGTGGGGATCGTGGAGGACACCTGAGAATCTGTCAGCCACAGTGTGACATGGAAGTCACAGGTAGTCACATCCCCAATTCACAAATGCAGGAGAGGCCAGGACAGGTGAAGGACTCACTCGAGGTGAGATTAGCATTGGTGTGCACATTTCCAGAGTTCTCGCCAACACCTGTGACGTTGCTCAGCTGTATAGACATTCATGAGATAGCATTGGTGTTGCTATGGAGTCCCAGCATGGGCAGACCAGGACCAGAAACGATCAAGGTAATTTGCAAATATCAAAGCAACCAACCCTGGACTGTGAGCTCCGTGAGCCAGGAAAACATAGGGTTTACTCTC
>NW_007727444.1:172756-173730 GCF_000696425.1 Galeopterus variegatus
CTCTCCATCCACAGCACCTGGCAATGCGTGCCTGTTAACATCTGCCGGAGGGAATTGATGGCTTGGTTGATGGTAAAGGGGTAGCTGTTGAGACTGGCTCCCACCCAAACGGTTATTCATGGGGAGGGGTGGAGTAGGGAGCCAGGTTTCAGGTGTGCAGTGCCCCCCTCTCTCCCAAGCCTGTCCTTTCATCACGGTAATTGAACGGACCATCCAAGGAGCCAGAGAAATCCTCGCACCACCTCGTTGGGTCTGTACTGTTTTGGAAGAGGATATGTGTACAGAAAACGCAGGTGACCTCAGGTTGTAGAGGGCAACTAGGGAGTTGGATTCCCCCCTAGAGCCTGAACTACCGTTCCAAACCACAGCCCTCGGCTGTTAGGAAGAATGAAAAGGCTTTTGTGACGAGAGCCCTCTTTAATGGGAAGGAAATACAGTCTCATCAAAAGCCTGGATGGTAACAACTTCCCTAACACAATGCAGGCTGGTGACAACGTCTAATGAAGACTTTTATGATAGGAATGTAATTGTAAAAAAAGAAAAAGATTAAAAAATTGGTTTCAGTGCTTTGTGATCCAAGAGTTCATTTGTTTCCCCGTTCATGCACAAAACAAGCCCCTAATTAATCTTAAGCCTTGGAGAAAGGAGGCTAGATTGCCATTTCCTCCATAAGGACGCACTTCACACTTTGGAAAGTTTGAAGAGGCTCTTGAGCCTTTTCCTTTGGTGGTATTTTATCAGCATTTTAGAGAAGCTTCATTAGGCTGCCGATGCTGCTAATTGCATTACCATATTTTTAAGCCTCGAAGGTGTGGTCATCAGGTTCATGGCCCTCCAGATTCTCCCACTAAGGTGCTGGTTTGACACCTCAGAGATCTGCTGCTCATTTTGCTTCTGGTAAGAAGGGAAGAGGAGACAGGGACAGACAGAGGCTCCTCTCAGCTGCCTGCCTGCACCCCAGCCGGGACCTGCCA
>NW_007727444.1:174878-178481 GCF_000696425.1 Galeopterus variegatus
CTGGAATTTCCCCTCTCTTTAAAGAAAATTTTGTTGGAGTGAGCAGGACTGGAGCCATCTCAGGACCTAAAACCTCATGGGCTCTAGAAGGTTTGAAAGGACAGTTTTTTTCTTAGCACGCATTTCTGAGCTCCCTCTTTTCCTGTGGTTATTTGATATTTGAACCTTGGTTACAGGCAAGATGACAATATTTGCATAAATGTAAAGTTGTTTTCCAGCCAGCCTGGAGCTGCAGACTTGCCACAAGACATGTACAATCCAGACCCCTGAGAAACTAAGGAAGACGTCAATAAAGCTGTGCTGATTCCACCCCAAAGCAAATAAAAATCCTGCTGGACCCTGAACAGATGAAAGGATGAAAACAGAAGCCGGAAGGCACCTTGGCGAGACCTTGCACCTAGCCCTTGCACATCCCCCTCCCTCCTGCTTGTCATTTCCCACGCTCCACTCCCTCTGCCCCCTCTTTAAAAACCCCTCAGTAAATTTGAGTCTAGGGAATGGAACAGCCCACCAGCTCCTTCAGCTGAATAAAGCTGCCTTCCTATCCCACCAACAAGGCGACTTTTGAGTCATTTGTTTTTTTCTGTTTGGGCAGCAGGCAGCCTGACTTGGATTCACGAACAATTTCAGCGGAAAACTTATTCCCAAACCCAGACAGCTGATCAGACAAGGAGAGAACTCTCCCAAGGGCTTCACAGACATTACCTCATTTAATCCTCTGTACAGCCTTGCAGAGAGATGACTGTATCTGCCTCACTTTACAGAAAGGGAAACGGACTGTCGGAGACCAGAAGTCACAGCACTCCTACGGTGGAGTCAGCATTTGAAGCAAGGCCGCAGATTTGGAAGCTTCTTTGCCCAGCTGGTAAGTATCGTGCCTGGGTCAGGAGCCAGGAGGTGAACAAACCTGCATCCACACCCAGCTCTTTGCCTCCAAACCAGCATCTTTACCCTTCTGAGCGTTCATTCCCCATCTATAAAATGGACTGGTGTGTCCACCCTGCAGTGATGAGGAGATGAAATGAGATAAAATCTATGAAGCAGTAAGCCCTGACCTGGCCAGTAGCCATTCCCATAGGCACAGGCCTGACCAGGCGCATCACGCGGCAGTGGGACACTGTGATCGCAAGGCAGGGACCCCACATCCTCAGCAGGCCCCAGCCAATGCACAAACCCAGGCCCCGCCATCCAGCTCCACTCAGGGACAGGATGGAGACAGTCCCACCTTCTGGCTTGAAAAGACCTACCCAGTTTCTCCACCCCGAACCTAGTCCCCAGAGTTTAAACAGACACTGAACTGGGTTGGAGTCCCAGCTGGGCAGTGCCGCTTTTTCCTTCCTGCTCCATCATTGTTCTCCATGGTCTTTTTTTTCTTTTAACTTGAGTGTGCGAGTGACCAGCAGCCACTTTTCACAAAGAGCCCCCTCATGTGCCTTCCCTCTCCTGCCTCCCTGTCCTAACCCATCAGCCTCCAACCCTGGGGCCCCACACAAGCCCAGAAACAATGGAGCTGGGCTTGGGGGCACAGAAAGAGGTGACCGGGAGGCTCCCTCAGGCTGTGGCCTCCTGCGCCCTGAGATCACCACCTGCCCTGCCTCTCCCCACCCTGCAGCAACCAAAGAGGGTTTTAACCACCTGCGCCCAGAGAGGTGGCTGATCCCGGGGTGGAGGCCGTGTTCATGCAAGGACAGCCTCTAGAGATGTGCAGCTCCTCTGAGCTGGGAATACAGGGTCTCCAGACCAGCACTGGGAAGGGCCATCTGAGTCTCTGCCAAGCACAATATAGGGAGATTCCTCAACCCCAGGCTTCAAGGCAAGGGCCACCTGGTCTGCCAGAGGAGGAATGGGACAGCCGGGGGGTCAGGGGAGTCTGCAGGGCAAGTCCCAGCTGGGTCCCTCCTGCCTGTGGCCTGCTCCCCAGGAAGCCCAGAGAGTGCGAGCCATGGCCCCCCGCAAGCCAGCTGCTGCCCCTCCACCAGCTGGGTGGGTGGGCTGAAGGGGTATTGGCTACAGTGGGTCTGATGCTCTGGGGATCTCTGGTTGGACATAATTCTCTGCTGGATTGGCAGTATTTGGGAGTAAGTAGAGGGCTTCCAGTTTGTTCTACAGGACCTGTCTCTGTCCTCTTGTCTTATAGAGGGAGGGTGGCATGGAGTAAATTCTGGAAATCCTGGGAGGCAGGGAGGGGTGTAGTTTCCAGCTTGGCTTTAGAGTCAGGAAGACATGGGCCCAACTGTTGGCTCTGCCACATCCCACCTGGGAGGCCTTGGGCAAGTGACTTGCCCTCCAGAAACCCATTTCCTCCCAGCAAAGTGCAGCTAAAGTAGTCACTAAATCTAGGGTGGCTAGCAGATTCAACAAGGCTAAATTAAAATTAAGTAAGACCAGCCATTTAGCAAATACCTGGTGAGGACCCACCGGTAGCAGACCCCAGAACACAGGTCCCCGGCCCCACAGGGTGCACGGGCTGTCAGGGGAACTGTCAATAAACAAGTAAACCAACAAGCGCAGAACAGAGAATGGGGACAAGTGGTGAGAAGGGGAAAGAGAAGGTGCCCCGAGTAAGAAACTCGTGGCAGGCCTGGGGGTCAGGGTCGGCAGGGGCTTGGGCCAAGAGCTAAGGGGTGAGAGGAGCCCGCGGGGGTTGGGAAGGGCCAGGCAGAAGGGACAAGTCGGTGCTGAAGGAGCTGGAAGGACAGAGAGCGGTCAGCAGGCGTGGCCAGCGGGACAGTGAGTCACGCCACTGCAGGGCTCCATCTCTGTGGTGCTGGACACCCGGCTGCAAAGGCCACTCTGGGGCACTCCTCCTCCCACCCAGGGCACCTCCCAGGACAGCTGCGTCCCCTGCCCCAGGGTGGCTTTCCTGCTGGCAGACCTCACGCTGACCGCTGGAATGGCCGGACACAGAGACACCGCAAACGTGCCAAATCCCCGACCTTATCCCAGCTTGGGACCCAGGCGCTAGATGGCAAACAACACAGCATGGCCCCGTTGTTTTCCCTTCTACCAGGAAACCTCACCTTATTCTGATTTTTCTTTTGACTTATCTCACTAGAAACTCCAGCTAACAGAAAACAGATTGTATGAGACAGCTAGAAGCCATCTTCTGTTCCAAGCCATCTATTCTCTCTCTCTCTGTGTCTCTGCCTCTGTCTCTGTCACTACGTCTCTGTCTCTGTCTCTCTGCCTCTGTCTCTGTCACTACGTCTCTGTCTCTGTCTCTCTGCCTCTGTCTCTCTGCCTCTGTCTCTGTCACTATGTCTCTGTCTCTCTGTCTCTGTCTGTCTCTATGTCTCTGTCTCTGTCACTATGTCTCTGTCTCTCTGTGTCTGTCTCTATGTCTCTGTCTCTCTGTCTCTGTCTCTATGTCTCTGTCTCTCTGTCTCTGTCTGTTTCTATGTCTCTGTCTCTCTGTCTCTGTTTGTCTCTATGTCTCTGTCTCTGTCTCTATCTCTCTGTCTCTGTCTGTCTCTATGTCTCTGTCTCTCTGTCTCTGTCTGTTTCTATGTCTCTGTCTCTGTCTCTGTTTGTCTCTATGTCTCTGTCTCTGTCTCTCTGTCTCTGTCTCTGTCACTATGTGTCTCTGTCTCTCTGTCTCTGTCT
>NW_007727444.1:179086-182204 GCF_000696425.1 Galeopterus variegatus
CAGATTGTATGAGACAGCTAGAAGCCATCTTCTGTTCCAAGCCATCTATTCTCTCTCTCTCCCTCTGTCTCTGCCTCTCTGTCACTATGTCTCTGTCTCTGTCTCTCTGCCTCTGTCTCTGTCACTATGTCTCCGTCCCTATCTCTCTGTCTCTGCCTCTGTCTCTGTCTCTGTCACTATGTCTCTGTCTCTGTCTCTCTGCCTCTGTCTCTGTCACTATGTCTCTGTCTCTGTCACTATGTCTCTGTCACTATGTCTCCATCCCTGTTTCTCTGTCTCTGCCTCTGTCTCTGTCACTATGTCTCTGTCTCTGTCACTATGTCTCTGTCTCTGCCTCTGTCTCTGTCACTATGTCTCTGTCTCTGTCACTATGTCTCTGTCACTATGTCTCCATCCCTGTCTCTCTGTCTCTGTTTGTCTCTATGTCTCTGTCTCTGTCACTATGTCTCTGTCTCTCTGTCTCTGTCTCTGTCACTATGTGTCTCTGTCTCTCTGTCTCTGTCTGTCTCTATGTCTCTGTCTCTGTCTCTCTGTCTCTGTCTGTCTCTATGTCTCTGTCTCTGTCTCTCTGTCTCTGTCTGTCTCTATGTCTCTGTCTCTGTCTCTCTGTCTCTGTCTGTCTCTATGTCTCTGTCTCTGTCTCTCTGTCTCTGTCTGTCTCTATGTCTCTGTCTCTGTCTCTCTGTCTCTGTCTGTCTCTATGTCTCTGTCTCTGTCTCTCTGTCTCTGTCTGTCTCTATGTCTCTGTCTCTCTGTCTCTGTCTGTCTCTATGTCTCTGTCTCTCTGTCTCTGTTTGTTTCTATGTCTCTGTCTCTCTGTCTCTCTTTGTCTCTATGTCTCTGTCTCTGTCACTATGTCTCTGTCTCTCTGTCTCTGTCTCTGTCACTATGTGTCTCTGTGTCTCTGTCTCTGTCTGTCTCTATGTCTCTGTCTCTCTGTCTCTGTCTGTCTCTATGTCTCTGTCTCTGTCTCTCTGTCTCTGTNTTTGCTTCTGGTAAGAAGGGAAGAGGAGACAGGGACAGACAGAGGCTCCTCTCAGCTGCCTGCCTGCACCCCAGCCGGGACCTGCCACTTGCTCTTCTCAAAGAACATTTAGAGGGAGGCGGGAGGGAGGTTTCAGTAATGGGCCACAATAATCAACCACGTTGTATATTGACAAAATTAAATTAAATTTTTTTAAAAAAGTCATTGTGGGGCTGGCCTGGTGGTGCCTTGGGAGTGAGGCGGCGCTCCCGCCGAGGGTTCGGATCCCACATACAGACCGGTTCCCGCTCACTGGCTGAGCGAGGCGTGGGAGCAACACCAAGGGTTGCGATCCCGTTGCCGGTCCCGGTCTGGTACGGGCGCGACACTGAGGGTTGCGATCCGTTGCCGGACACGAAAAAAGACAAAAAAAAAGTCATTGTGATGTCATCCTTCCTGGAGGGAGAAAAACTTCCACCTTGCCAGCCAAAAAAGTGAAAACAAAAGGAGTGTGTCTGTGTGTGTGCATGTTTGTGTATAGACAGAGATGTATGTGTGTGTGCACACGTGTGTTTAGATATGAACATATATGCATACGTATGAATATCTGTACATAATTGTGCATAGATGGATATAAATATATATGCGTGTGGATAGATATGAATATATGTGTATATATGTTTGTAGACAGATATGAATGGGTATATATAAATATATGTGTGTATATAAGCAGATATGAATATGTGTGTGCATATTTGTACACACGTAGATAGATATGTGTATAAATATGAATATATGTATATATGTTTATGTCAATAGATATGACGATATGCCCATATGTGTGTGCATGCATGCATATAGTAAATGATGATGCATATGTTTTACCTGGAATTTCCCCTCTCTTTAAAGAAAATTTTGTTGGAGTGAGCAGGACTGGAGCCATCTCAGGACCTAAAACCTCATGGGCTCTAGAAGGTTTGAAAGGACGTTTTTTTTCTTAGCACGCATTTCTGAGTTCCCTCTTTTCCTGTGGTTATTTGATATTTGAACCTTGGTTACAGGCAAGATGACAATATTTGCATAAATGTAAAGTTGTTTTCCAGCCAGCCTGGAGCTGCAGACTTGCCACAAGACATGTACAATCCAGACCCCTGAGAAACTAAGGAAGACGTCAATAAAGCTGTGCTGATTCCACCCCAAAGCAAATAAAAATCCTGCTGGACCCTGAACAGATGAAAGGATGAAAACAGAAGCCGGAAGGCACCTTGGCGAGACCTTGCACCTAGCCCTTGCACATCCCCCTCCCTCCTGCTTGTCATTTCCCACGCTCCACTCCCTCTGCCCCCTCTTTAAAAACCCCTCAGTAAATTTGAGTCTAGGGAATGGAACAGCCCACCAGCTCCTTCAGCTGAATAAAGCTGCCTTCCTATCCCACCAACAAGGCGACTTTTGAGTCATTTGTTTTTTTCTGTTTGGGCAGCAGGCAGCCTGACTTGGATTCACGAACAATTTCAGCGGAAAACTTATTCCCAAACCCAGACAGCTGATCAGACAAGGAGAGAACTCTCCCAAGGGCTTCACAGACATTACCTCATTTAATCCTCTGTACAGCCTTGCAGAGAGATGACTGTATCTGCCTCACTTTACAGGAAGGGAAATGGACTGTCTGAGACCAGAAGTCACAGCACTCCTACGGTGGAGTCAGCATTTGAAGCAAGGCCGCAGATTTGGAAGCTTCTTTGCCCAGCTGGTAAGTATCGTGCCTGGGTCAGGAGCCAGGAGGTGAACAAACCTGCATCCACACCCAGCTCTTTGCCTCCAAACCAGCATCTTTACCCTTCTGAGCGTTCATTCCCCATCTATAAAATGGACTGGTGTGTCCACCCTGCAGTGATGAGGAGATGAAATGAGATAAAATCTATGAAGCAGTAAGCCCTGACCTGGCCAGTAGCCATTCCCATAGGCACAGGCCTGACCAGGCGCATCAAGCGGCAGTGGGACACTGTGATCGCAAGGCAGGGACCCCACATCCTCAGCAGGCCCCAGCCAATGCACAAACCCAGGCCCCGCCATCCAGCTCCGTTCAGGGACAGGATCGAGACAGTCCCACCTTCTGGCTTGAAAAGACCTACCCAGTTTCTCCACCCCGAACCT
>NW_007727444.1:183506-198499 GCF_000696425.1 Galeopterus variegatus
CTATGTCTCTGTCTCTCTGTCTCTGTCTGTCTCTATGTCTCTGTCTCTCTGTCTCTGTCTGTCTCTATGTCTCTGTCTCTCTGTCTCTGTCTGTCTCTATGTCTCTGTCTCTCTGTCTCTGTCTGTCTCTATGTCTCTGTCTCTCTGTCTCTGTCTGTCTCTATGTCTCTGTCTCTGTCTCTCTGTCTCTGTCTGTCTCTATGTCTCTGTCTCTGTCTCTCTGTCTCTGTCTGTCTCTATGTCTCTGTCTCTGTCTCTCTGTCTCTGTCTGTCTCTATGTCTCTGTCTCTGTCTCTCTGTCTCTGTCTGTCTCTATGTCTCTGTCTCTGTCTCTCTGTCTCTGTCTGTCTCTATGTCTCTGTCTCTGTCTCTCTGTCTCTGTCTGTCTCTATGTCTCTGTCTCTGTCTCTCTGTCTCTGTCTGTCTCTATGTCTCTGTCTCTGTCTCTCTGTCTCTGTCTGTCTCTATGTCTCTGTCTCTGTCTCTCTGTCTCTGTCTGTCTCTATGTCTCTCTCTCACACACATGCACATACAAGGGTCAACCACAGTAAAAAAAAAACAAACCCAACCCTAAAGATTCAAAATGACTCACCTGTTTCCACGTCTGTGCATATAACCCCACCATGTTCTTTATCACCAAAGTGAGATTCCTTAAAAACTTTTTTTGGTTTAAACTTCAAGTTTCTAAATGTACATTTAAACTTTTAAATGATCAGGCATGGGCGATAGGAAGTATTTCCCAACATTTCTTGTGTAAACTCAAATTCTAGTTTCTTCTTTGGAGTAAAACAGGCTGTTCACTGTTTTCCCAAGTTGCAAAAATTTTCCCTCCACCTTTTCATCTTGTGTTGCTCTGTCCAGTCTCAGACGCTACAATCAGACAGACGGAGTACATGAGGACCAAAGTGTGATTTTTAAAAACAAACCAACACATAAACCAACAGAACAGTTGTAACATGCTAGTGACATGGGCCTGCACTAAACCACCTGCCCACACACACACATGTGCATGCATCTGCCTTGGTCGGGGAAATTAGCCAGGTGTTGTCCTTGAGATGTAGATAACTTGCTCTGTTTAACAGAAGGGAACTCACTGCCCAGTTACCTAACTCGTGACTCAGCTGGACGGACAAGTGATGCTGGCAGGGGCCCTGCCCTGTGGAGTCCCTTGCACTGTGTTTCTCACCAAGTGACACTTTTCACCTTTTCCTCTTGCTCCCCAACCAGAGGGCAGGGGCCATGCCTCATATATCTTGGTATCCACCCCTAGGACCTAGCCAGGGTCTTTCACACGGTAGAAGCTCAATCAACATTTGTGGGGTGACATCCTCCCAAGGCCTAGGTTGGTAGACATCAAGGCATCTGGAGGAGTGACCCGGTTGCCTGCAGTGCGGCTCCTTCCCACCACACACCTCAGCTTTGCCCCCTCTGCCTGGAAGCCCTGCCCAACCCCGGACCTCACCCCGAGATGAAACGCCCTGCTCAGACCTCACCTGGACTCTTCCAGATGGTAACATTTCAAAACAGAAAAGTAGGGGATGAACGTGGATGGCCAGCTTATTTTCCCAGTAAGTAATTTTTAAAGCATTTGCCATCCAATATCTCTATTTTTATATATATATACAAAATAAAGGACTTCCTAACACCAAAAGCTAGAAAAGATGTAACCTGAGCAGAGGGACCAGCTCTTTAGGGGACTGCCTGCAGATTTATGAAAAACTCTCCACTCTGTCCCTGCTGTCTTCATTTCGCCTCTGACCACGTCTAGCATCAGACACCAGGGAGGTGGGAGGGGTGCGCGGTCGGAGCAGACACAGAGGCCAAGGCCTTGGAGGGCGATGCTGGGGGTCCCGAGCAAGACGGCCCCACCACGGAGAAGGCGAACTCAAGAGCTGGGAGCCAGCCAGGCTCAGGGTAGGATTTCACACGGAGAGCGGAACGAGAAACTGGGAGTCTTAAGGATTCCCACTGGACGGGAGCGTCTTTCAGCTCCTCAGTGAGAGAACTGGGGGTGAATTGTATTCCAGGCTGGCTCAGGGTCAAATCTCTAATTTTACACTAACGTGGTCCACATTTGCCATAATGATTTCCTGTGAAACTCAAGAACTTTTGGGTTGTCGGGCTGACAAAGGCAGAAAACGAGGCTGAGCCAGGGCTAACAGTGGGAGACCCCCCACTGCCCCGGCCACCTCCCCATCTCAGCCCCCCCACTGCACCCCATGGGGACGGCCATGAAAGCACCCATTAGAAAGCCCGAGCAGACAGCCACCCCCCCCACCCAACTCCCACCCACCTCCCACCACTCTCACCGCCCACCCACCATTCCCCATCCCCACCTCCCATCTACTGTCCATCTGTACACCTGTCACCCACACCCACCTGCCCCCACTGTCCATCCACACACCTGGTGAACAATCAGTGAGTGGCTTCTCGGTGCCAGGCACACACACAGTTATCCGCGGAAGGTTCCCAGTTTGTGGCTCTCTTATCACTGGACAGTGTGGGAGAAAGAGGAATCGATCTTTGAGGCTTTCTCCCCCCTTCCCCTGCTCCCCCTTACCTCTCTCTCCTTACCCGTCCACCCTGCCTCTTCTGCTTGGTTCTCAGATACAACCAAAGAAGATGTTTAAGCCATGATGAAGGCGTTAGTTCCAGGGGGTCTTAGCTCTGGCTGTACCAATCACCTGGTGAGAATCGACGCATGGGCTAAAAAATTGTCCATGCCCAGGCCTGATCTAACAGGACTGGGGTGGAGCCCGGGCTGCTGTGGGTTTAAAGAGTTCCCAGGGGATTCTAGTGTGCAGCTCAGATGAGAACCTGTGGTACCAAAGGTCGAAGAGGTTCCCACATAGGGCTACTGTGTTAACAAATGACCTCCGAGTCATGTCACCTGGACAGAATGAAACTCCAGGGCTTTATATGGCTTAGAGAACACTGAGTGGTCCTTGAGGGCAGGGGCCTCCTGCCTGAGAAGCCACCCCGGCACCCCCAGGCAGGCACTGCCCTGCTAGAAGCCTTCCCTTCTGCTTGTGTCCCCCATTCCTGGGTTCTCCCCTCTGCCTTTCTCAGGTTAAAACTGGGGGCAGGGCTCAAAGACAGTTCCCTGAAACCCAGGACTCCAAAGGGCCAACTTGGGGGGTTGCCTACATGGGCAATGGGAGATGGGCCGTCCTCCAGTGGCTCCCCCCCGTGCTGGCTGTAAGTTCTCTTCTGAATTCATCATCTCTCCAGTTCTGCTCTTCAGCCCGTCCTCAGCTGCTCCTTCTCTGTTCCTCATGTGTCCCCTCATGGCACTGCCATGTCCCAGCACTTAGCACAGAGGAGAGCTGCCCAGAGGACATGCTCAGTAAACATTTGCACAATGACAGAATACATACCTGTGCACAGATAGGCACACGCCTCTGAACAGCGCCACCATCCTCCCTGTCACTCGACTAGACACCTGGGCCCAGTCCCTGCTCCTGGCTTTCCTCTGCCCCTCCTGGGCCGGTCGCTCTGTCCTCCTTTCCTTCTCCCTGGATCTGCCCTGGCCTCAACTCCGCTCTCCAGACTGGGTTCATCTTAACCTGCTGACAGATGTGCACATGAAATTATTTACTAATAGTTGCATTTTTCCTAGCTGATTTGCTTTTTAGAATTCCAGTCTGAACCAAGTATTTATGGGTCAAATGTGTCCCCCAAAAGTTCATGTGTTGGAAACTTGGTCCCTGCTGTAAGAGTGTGAAGACGGTGGGAAATCCAGTTATGATATTTGAACGGTGTGACCTTTGAGAAGTGATTGGGTCATGAGGACTGTGCCTTTGTGAATAGATTAATCCAGTCATGGACTGATGCGTTTTCATGGGTGTGGACTGGTGGCTTTACAAGGAGCACATGAGAGAGCTCATGCCATTCTCGCCATGACATACCCCAGTCACCACGGGACCCTGTAGACAGCTCCCACCTGAAAAAAGAAGGCCTTCATAGATGTGCCCCCAGACCATGGACTTCCCAGCCTCCAAAACTGTAAGAAAAAAACTTCATTTCTTTATAAATTACCCAGTTTTAGGTATTTGGTTATAAGCAACAGACACAGACGAACACAGAAGTCAAGGTTGTTTCCCCTCTATTAAAGACATCCTCACTCGGTGTTTCTGATCCAGCATGCATTCCTGAGAAAGGAGGGATATAATTCCATGCCTGACCAAGGGGGTGTGGTCATGTGATGGTCACCTGCCACGTGAGACCTCCCTGTGTGTGCCTCGGTTACCTCATCTGTAAAATGGGAGAATAGCAGTACATGCGACAGGGTTGTTGTGAGGATGAAATGAGTTGTCACATGTAACACTTGGGATGGAGCCTGGCCCACTGTAAATGTTAGCCATTATTGTCATCCTCATTATTATTTTTATGTTTGCACAGAAAGGGGAGCTGAAAACTGCAGTTCCGTACTGCAGACAGTGATGGCTATAAAGTTGATCAGCTGGTCACGACTCTCCCCTCATAAAAATCCCTCTGTGGCTCCCCAGTGCCCTCAGGAGCAAAAGTCCTTCAGGATCTGGTCCCTGCTGGGCAGGCCTGTAGCTCACTTGGGAGAGCGTGGTGCTGACAACACCAAGTCAAGGGTTAAGGTCCCCTTACCAGTCATCTTAAAAAAAAAAAAAAAAGAAAAGATCTGGTCCCTGCTGCCCTCAGCAACCTCTCGCACCACAAACTCCCACCTCCAGCCAGCCACACCAACCAGCTTCATGGAGTGGGGGTGGCAATCGGTCAGCGCAGGGCTAGCCCTGAAGAAAGCTTGTTCCTAAATCCGTCCAACGTGGCAAGAGAAGTTTGCACAGTACCTGATCGGTATCTGCCTCAGGCAGTGTCCTCTGGTTTAAGGCCAAAATGCAAATGATAAATTCTGAAATTAACAGTAACCAAAATTACTTATCAGGTGCAGGAGCCCTTCTTTCCGTAGCAAATGCAGCCCAACGGTGTCTAGTGTATTTCCCTGAATACCATTTGTGTGTTATTGCAGGAGTCTTATCTCGTTCAACATTATTATTTTTTAGAGGATAAGATAGCAACGTTAGCTCTACTCAGAATTATCAGCCTGCGATTGCAGCTACCTGTACTTTGTATTGACCGCAAAAGCAGAAAAACCTTCTAAGACTTGTGAAACCAACCTGAATCAGGCGTTGGGGGTGGACATAAAAGAAAGAGAACCAGCATAAGAGCTAAGGAGTAAAGTACTATCCTGATTAAGTATGGGGGAGGAGTTAATGCACTAAAGTAAAAAAGTACGGTTTTTCTTTCTTTTACTTTTATTTTTTTTTCTGTTTGCAATTGTGTCCTTGTGTGCTTCATGATGACTGATGTGATATATCCTTGGCTTTCAGAGCAAGAAAAGTCATCAGGGCTCCATTTGTTATGTTTATGCCAATAGAAATAAATCTCAGCAGTCACAGAGAAGGTTGCTCACACTCACGATGCTGTCTGGGGAATCCAGCCGGTCACATCCCTGGCGCACGGGCTGAACAGATACGGGGTAAGATACGCAACAGCCTATTGATCACAAAGCTTCTTCATTACTTCTGAGGTGCTGCAGATCAATAGGCTCACAGAAACATAATAGATTTTTTTAGAAAATCAATTCAACAGAGTATTTTTTACAGAATTGAGTTTGCACGGCCATTGTCATTGGTGTACAGTTTAACATTTTTAATGTAGTTTCCCTGGACGAGCTGCCTTATAATGCAGAGGTGGCAAAGCCTCGTTTAAAAGTTCACATACTCCTGTATGAGGGGGCCGTATTTGAGGGAAGGAAGGATTCTCTGAGAAAAGCAGAAAGCACCCAGTTCACGGCTTGACGTCATAGCCTTGCTAGAAAGCAGTGGTGTTGGCCACCGTGCCTGTTCCCTGCACATTGTCATGTGGGCAAAATCTGTCAGCATGCCTCCTCTTGGTCTAAAAAACGTGGAACTGAAACTTCTTAGAAAGCTCAAATTGATGTCTGAATTTCCCCATTCTGAAAGCAGGAGGAAGCTCACAGGCATAAAGGTGAAATATGGCCAGGCTGTGGCTGTCCAGATTTGCCACCACTCTGCCCAAACGTCTCTCCCCTAAGCCTGAGGAGGAGCAGCTGGAGGCTCAGGGATGTCAGGCTCAGGGTTCAGAGTGACGACGGGGAGGCAGCTAAGGCCAGGGAGCATGGGCCAACTGGCTGCACACATTTGGGCTCTCAGGCCACAGATACGAAAGCAAATTCCTACCTTGCCAGAGGAAGCAGGTGGGGGTTTGGACAGAGAGCCACTTGGAGACACACCATAGGTCCCCAAATCATGGTCCTTAGCCAGCGGGGGCTGACATCACCTGCAATTCCTGTGCTTCAGTCTTCCTCCACTTTCTTCCAGGTCTGGCATGATCCTGGATGATATCCATGAAAAAAAGAAGAAATTCCCTCCCACTTCTGGCAACAGTACAGAGAACCACTCCAATGGACATGGTGACGTGGTGTGGGACCCAGCAGGATAGCTGGCCTGAAAGTACGCCAGCTCTGCTGAACACTGGGAATTATATGTTCCTGATGGTACATAATAAATAATAAAGCTGTAGCTCCATAGAGGAGCCTGGTGATGACATTTAAAAATCTCCCTTAGCTTTGTTCTCGTGGTTTTTGTCATCAGAACACCAGGATGGAATCTCGGCCTTAATTTATTTCCATTTTTGGGGGTGTATTATTTAACATTTCCTTTCGTCTGTTTCTTGTTGTCCTTTGGTAACTCGGGCGGTCTTCCTGGACCTCTCTTCCTTCCCTCTCCACCTCCGGGATGGACAGAGGACACCACACTGAGAATTCAGATTATTTACATCACCAAGGAGGCTGAATGCCAGGGCTTTGAGTTGCTTGCATCACTTCACGGCAAGTTCTCCCCATTTCGTTTTGTTTTGTTTTTTCCTCCTCTGAGTTAGAAAGATTCTGAATTGAATCATGATAGCTAGGGTGGAAGATGCAGCCCTGATCCCTTTCTGCAGGGCTGGGGGAGAATCAGAAGGATCCCCATATGAGTCTAAGGCTGCAGACTGAATTTGCCTGGAGACCAGCATCTGCCTGCAAACGGAGACGTTCATTCCCTCTGACACTGAGCATCTGCCTGTCTTGTTCCTTTGCCTCCCTGCAGAGCGCAGCACTGGGGAGGGACCCAAGGGTACTGGGGCTGCAGGTCTTGTATAGGAAAAGGGGAACATTACAAAGAAGAGCAAATGGGGGGCTTTAGATCCAGTGATTTGGAGGAAATTACTTCTAAGACCATGTTTTCAGTCTTATTAGATTTCATGGTACCTGCTATGTATCTCAGCAAAACACAGAATGAGCCATCTAAGGACTGGCTTTAAACCTTCCACATTTAATCATTCAGAAAGTCAACTTGGATCCACAGGAGACACTGGATTCCAAGACTTTCAGGAAACTCTAAAGGAAAAACAGTAGCATTGCCACAATAAATAATGTGGAAACAAGAAAATCCCTCTATATGACCTGTTGAGACATTTTTACTTGGAGAGCTGTGACCCAATAGGACAGTAGCTCATTCAGTAAATACTCACCGAGGCCTGCCAAGTGCCAGACACTCTTCTAGGGAGATAATGTCTAATTAACCTTAAAAAGTGCCTGCCCTCAAGGCGCACACATTATACAGGTAAGACAGATAAGCAAACACGTATAGATGGGATGCAAACTCCGTGAAGCAGGAGTTTTGTCTGTGTGTCCATTGCTGAATCCCCACATCCAGAAGAGTACCCTGCACATAGGAGGCCCTCAGTAAAGTATGGACTGACTGAGACCGTATTGGACTATATGTCAGGTGTTAAAAAGTAACGTGTGTGCTATGAAGACTCTTCATAAGAACAAAACATAAAGGTCCTACAGGGACTGAGCTTAAATACCTTTGACCCTGGAGCAGGACATTTCATGGCCTCCCAAACAGCCCCACACTTGCCCTTTACACACCACACAATCAAGCCTATGCACCATGCACCACACACATGTACACACACAAACAAACACACACATTCACCCCTCCCCCCCCCACTTGTGTCAAATACATTCTAACCTCATCTGCAACAGAACGTGCTCTCCACAGGCATTTCCTGCAGTGCCAAACCTCAGGCCTCATTTCACACCCAGAGCAGATCCTTTTTTAACGCCCTCTCCACACAACAAAATGATGTTTGGTAATTGCAGTAGGCTGAATAATGGGCCCCAAACAAATTCAAATCCTAATCCCTAGAACCTTTGAATGCTACCTTATATGGAAAAAGAGACTTTGCAAATAATTAAATTAAGGGTCTTCAGATGGAAAGATTATTCTGGATCACATGGATCCTTACAAGACAGAAGCAGAGGGAGATTTGAGAGTAGAGACTTTGTAACACCAAAAGCAGAAATTGGTGAGGACTTTTAAGTTGGAGGAAGGTGCCAGGAGCCAAGGAAGGCAGGCAGCCTCCGCAAAATGGGAAAGGTGATGGATTCTCCCCTAAAGCCTCCAGCGGGAGTGAGGCCTATCCACACCTTGATTTCGGTCTGGTGAAACCCATTGAAGACTTCTGGTCTCTAGAACTGTAAGATGATGCATTTATGTTATACAGAGCCACCAAGTTTGTGGTAATTTGTTACAGTAGCCATAGGAAATGAATACAGTAATAAATAAATAATGCAAATAATGGTCATTCTTGAATTGATTTAAAACAATAATTTTAATTAAATAATACTTTTTTTTTTTTTCGTGTCCGGCAACCGATCGCAACCCTCAGTGTCACGCCCGTACCGGACCGGGAAAACTCCCCTTACAGCGTCTGGTGCGAGGAATTGCTCAGGACTTCAAAACAGATCTGTGCTTTCAGAGCGCAGCTATTGGCGCTTTGCAGAAGGCAAGTGAGGCCTATCTGGCTGGCATTTTCAAAGACACCAACCTATGTGCTATTCGTGTAACAACTATGCCAAAAGACATCCAGATAGGATGCCTCATACGTGGAGAACGTGCTTAAGAATCTACTGTGATAAGAAACATTTTGTTCTCAAAAAAAAATTTTCTCTTCTTCCTCCTATTATTGGTAGTTCTGAATGTTAGATATTTTTTTCCCATGGGGTCAAAAGGTACCCAAGTATATGGTTGCAAGTGGAAAAATAGGGGACAGAAATCAGGTATTGGCAGTTTTTCCACTTTCATTTGTATGTGAATTTTCAGTATAAATGGGGGAATGTAAAGCATTAATGCAAGTCAAAACGTTTCAGTGAATAAGTTTCAGCAGTTCAACTTTATAACAATTATACACAAACCTGTTAAATTTTTCTGGACAATACCAGCAACTGGATTTTTTTAAAACAAGTAAATTTCTTACTGTCGGCATTTTAATGGTGTGTTTTAGTCCATTTTGTGTTGTTATAACAGAAATACCTGAAACTGGCTGATTTATAAAGAAGAGAGGTTTATTTGGCTTACGATTCTGGGACAGTTGCATCTGGCACAGGCCTCAGGCTGTTTCTACTCATGGCAGAAAAGTGGCAGGCAGCTGGCAGGTACAAGCAGACCACATGGTGAGAAAGGAAGCGAGAGGGGGGGAGGGAGAGAGAGAGAGAGAGGAGGTACCAGGGTCCTTTAAACAACCAGCTCTCTCAGGAACTAATAGAGGGAGAACTCACTCATTACTCCCCCCACCTAGAGAGAGCATTAATCCATTCATGAGGGATCCTCCCACATGACTCAATCAGTTTCCAACACTGCCACATTGGGGATCAAATTTCAAGGAAGCGAGAGGGGGAGAGGGAGAGAGAGAGAGAGAGGAGGTACCAGGGTCCTTTAAACAACCAGCTCTCTCGGGAACTAATAGAGGGAGAACTCACTCATTACTCCCCCCACCTAGAGAGAGCACTAATCCATTCCTGAGGGATCCTCCCACATGACTCAATCAGTTTCCAACACTGCCACATTGGGGATCAAATTTCCTCATGAGTTTTGGAGGGGACAACACATCCAAAAACCCATCATTGGGTTTAGCATTTTTATCATACAGTAGACTCCATCCATTCCCTATACTTTTCTAACTGAGCTGTCCTACATGCAAGTACATGTTTTTAATGTTGTCTGTCTTCTGTGCTGTTCCTGTAAGTTTGCTATTAACATACATTAAACTGCAAAAAAGAAAAGAAACTATAGGTGATCACACAGAGGGGCAGGGTTGGAGTAAGTCGTTTCTTCGTCCTTACAATCACTGTACTGTCATTGTTTGTTTCTAATATACTGTTTAAATGCAGGAGAGTGCAATTCTGCAGGGGTTAGAAACATAAACTACACGCGAGGCGATCTCAAATGATTCCAAACCATTAGGAGCTTACTCTCCAATGACCATAAGTGGCCGTCCTTGTGCTGGGAGCCAACTGTGCAGCTGGGGTTTTCCAAATTAACTTCCACAAAGAGTGCAATGTTTATCAAAGGATAAGTAACTAAAGTGTGCTCATTGGAAGCTTACATATATATTATTAGAACTCAACAGTAACAGAAATTGTATAGAACGTAGACCAACAAAACAATTTTTCAGGGACATTGTTTAGAATTGCAGGTGCATGGTGTTAATAAAAAGCAGACCAACTCTTAGCTGGCTTTATTATTGCTTTTAAATTTCTATGGACACTGAATGTTCTCACTGCCTGTACGTGGAACAGACAGCTCCCGCTGCCTGCCCTCAGTACTGCACTGATTTCTTGCGGTCCAGGGAAAAGGAAGGCCATTCTCTTGGCTTAGAAGTTAGGTCTTCTGACCGCACCATGTGAGGGCTGAAAGGAACATCCAGGACAGTGCCCCATCTCAGGGCTCAGTGCTGAGAAAGCCCATGGGCAGAGGACCCAGAGGAGGAGGGAATTCCACAAAAGGCCCCCAAAGCCCTTACTGAGTGTCAAGTTGGAGGGGTCTTCCCCCGTCCTAAGGCAAGGCAGCTTGCAGGGAATTGCTGCAAGGACCAGATTACACAAAACCGGTGCAGACTCCAAGCAGACTCCCTGTGCAGCCCCTTCTCCCCTGCACCTTGGTCCCAGAGAGCCATCCCCAGCCGTCCCCAGCCCTCGGAACTCACCTGCACTGGCCTTACCGCTGAGTGACACGCCCTCAACCAGTAACTCATCTGCTCAGCCAGCAACAGACCAGTGACTGTTTTCATGGCCGGATGCCATCCGGGGTGGCTGGCCCTGCAGATTGGGGATTTGGATATCTCCAGGCTTGTGGTGGTGCCAGGCCAGTGAAGGGATGACGTTACCAGGAAGCAGACAGGCAGCGGGAACAAGGAAGCTAGAGAGGAGGCCACCCTGCCCAGCACCTCCAATCACCCAGCACTTGGCCACCACCACAGAGGCACGTGACCTAGTCACTGGTAACCACCACCCACCCCCTCCTCTTCTGATGCCCCAGCTGCAGGTGGCCTCCTCATGACAAGAAAACCGCGAAGGACTTATGGGCTTTGGAGTCAGCAGATCTAGATTCAAACTCCGCTTCTGTCCTGGCTGGATACAAGACTGGAATGCTGAGCCCGCAGGGCTGCCCTAAGCACAGGTGAAGTGAAAAGTTCCCCTGGTACAGGGGGTGGGGTGGTGGCCTTCACCTCCCACTGTCCTCTCCTGGCCCAGTGCTCACTGGCATACACAAATGGTGGTGCCTGTCGGCGTCGTTCATCCTGCACCCCTCTCCCCCTGCCCCCACAGTCAGGAAGGGTATTGCTTGTCCTGAGAGATAGCTTTGACCATTTGATGGGAGACTTGTGGAGAGATGACAGTCATTTTCAGCAGTGCCAGTGGGGGAGGAGGTATTCAAGGGCTTCAGGGCAATACTCAAGGGGGTTACTGGGGCTGGCAGCCTCATTTTGAGTTGGGCTGGAGTGGGAACAGGGTTGGAAAGGGGAGGGGTAGGCAGGTTGGCAGTTCCCACCCCGTCAGTATGGAAATAACTCCTGCTGAGGTAAGTGGTCCTGCAGGATGGCAGGTAGGGTTCCCAGCAGGAGCCATTTACCATTTCATTCCCGGTGAGTGAGCATGAGAGAAAGCTTCCCCCTCCCCCCATCCAGGTGACTCAGCCAGGGCACAGGTGCCCAGGACAACAGAGGCATCTCCTTGGCCTCCCCCTCCCCACATCTGGAGAGGGACCCGCCTGGCACAGCCTTGGACTTGGGTTGCCCAGCTCCATGCATGGGAGAACACTCCTCAGCGGCCGGGGCCTTTTGTCTCTTGGAAGGACAATGTGAGACCAATAACCTCTTTCTTTTGGCGATCGGCTCTCCTCTCCAGCTAATTGACAAGTGTGTGTCCTGTGTGTACGCTGCTAAAATTTTCCATGACATCAGCAGAGCCCAACCAGCAGGCCTGGCACAAAGTTGGGAAGTGTCTGGCCAGGTTGAGTTCCAGCAAGAATTTTTGTAATGTTTAGACCCTATTTGTAAACGGCTGATGATAGGTAGATGAATCCATCAATCCTGGAGATTTTGCGATTGCCAGAAACCCAGTCCAAAGTGTCCCACCCTTTCCTATTTGGGGCTCCTTGTCTTGAGAGCAAAAGCTTGAGAACATCCCACTGGAAAGGACTCAGAATGTCTGGGAGCAAATGCCAGGCAGTAGTGATTTACGAAGAGAGAATACAGGCCGCCCTTCGTCACTACCAGGGATGCTATTCCACCCATGTTGACAGGCTTCCAGTACTTGGAGATGGTTTCCCACAGTGGTGGCGGCTGGCTGGTGCAACCCACACTTTCCCAGAGCTCAGGGTCTGCTCTTTGGTGGGGGACCAATAAATATTTGCTAAATGAATTAATAAGCAACCGAAGAAAGCCCCTCGTAGGACCGCATAGCACAAACAATTCTAGAAAGAGATAAAGTTCCTTGGCACAGTTAGGGGTTGAACTGATGATCTTGGTGTTAAAAGCATATGGCCCCATTTTGGCCTTTTATTCACTCATTCATTTACTCACTCATTCATTCATTCAAGAACTACTCCCTGGGCACCCACTATGTGTTCTGCATTGTACAATGATGATTCTCACTAAGTCACGGGGTGCCAACTAGCAGGACCCTGAACTGTGACCAGTGGGCTCTCTGCCGACAATGCTAGCCATTGCCAGGAGTTCCTATAAACAAAGGGCCCACAGCTCTTGATGAACCCCAGATATGGTCCGGTTCTGCTGACATCATGGGAAAATCTTAGCAGCTCATGCATAGGACACACATTTGTCAATTTTCTGGCAAGCTCACAAGCCTAAAGAAGATGGTTTTCAGTTTTACACTGCCTTTCCAGGAGACAACTAATCTTGGCCAAAACCCAGCACTACCCCAGCAGGGCCCTTCCTTTTCCTGATGGTAGCAGGTTAGACAGGTTTGCCGGCTCTCATTTGAGAACCCCATCAGAACACTCTGAGGTCAACTCCACCTACAGCCCCCCCACCACCACAATTTGGGAAAACCCCAGAAAGGCAGATTCAATTCAATTCATTGACACAGTTTTAGATACCTACTACACACCAGATCCTATGTTTAAAGTTACCAAAGATACAAGGATGAAGAAGACCTGGTCCCTTTTCTCCAGGAACTGACAATCTAGAGAAGCCTAACAGCAAAAAAAAAAAAAAAAGGTACCTATAATACAGCATGACAAGACTGGGATATATGCTAGAAAAGGAACACGCGAACACGCACCCACGCACACAGTGCAATTTGAGACTCATTCCAGGCTACGTTTGTTCAGAGCTTCCTCAGAACTGGACCCTGCACTAACCATTTTTCTCATCGCCCCCATTTTACAGATGAGGAAACTGAGACTCAAGAGGTCAAGCCACTTGCCAGAAGTCATACAGCTAGTGAACCCCACTGCCTTTCACTGAACTTAGCTGCCTACAAAACCAGATGATCCTATTGACTCAAGTTTGGGATGTGGCCTGGCAGGGAGGAGGAGAAGAAGGAAGAGGGGCCTGGAGGCTGAGCTTCCACGGAGAGGCAAGCGGTTCTTAGAGACGGTGAGTCCCGGCTGTGCCAGTGGACACCGGAGGGCGCAGGAGGCGAGCTGGGGAAGAGCGAGGTCGGGGGTGAGGTGGCCCAGGAGGAAGGTCCTGGCAAGAGAAGGTGAGCAGGATGCTAGAGTCTAGGAGCAGATGACGGTGATGACATAGTGACTTCCTCAAAGGAAGAGGGGCTGGGACCTGGGGAGGTGACAGAGAAAAGTGTCAGTCGGGAAGCATCCATGGGGGGTGAGGGCGGAGCTGTCAGGACGTTTCTTACCAGTCTTGGGTGATCTGGAGGAGCGGGGGAGGGGAGGTGCAGGCGACATCGTGAGAGGTCTCTTCCCGCCCCCAGGGAGGTGTAGCGACATGGCTGTCCAGGGAGGTCCATAGTCGGGAAGCACCCATGGGGGGTGAGGGCGGAGCTGTCAGGACGTTTCTTACCAGTCTTGGGTGATCTGGAGGAGCGGGGGGAGGGGAGGTGCAGGCGACGTCGTGAGAGGTCTCTTCCCGCCCCCAGGGAGGTGTAGCGACATGGCTGTCCAGGGAGGTCCACCTTCCTTCAAGGAAGAGGATCGATGGCATTTTGCAGGAAAAACTGAAGGAAGTGGCAGGAGCCCGTCAGCTCAGAACGAAAGGGGTCAGGAAGGGGCTGGCAGGGGGGTGGGGGAGGGCCACGGTGGAGAGCGGGCAAAGGGATCCCAGGGTCAAAGCTAGGTCACCCCCCCCTGCTCCCCCAATGCTGCGCGGTGCCTTTGCGGAGCCGCAGCGCAGCGCAGGCCCGAGAACCGGCGGGAGCGCCCGCTGCGCATGCGGCGCGCCTGCTGCAGGCCCGGTCCTGCACGGGACACCGGTCCTGCACGGGACACCCGCCCTGCGCGGGACACCCGTCCTGCGTCTGCTGCGGGCAGGTGGTCGGTACACACCGCCTGTCTCCCAATCGTGCATTCCCTGCATGCTCCACCTTCCCACCCCCCCCCCCCCCGCCCCCCCCCCCCCCCCCC
>NW_007727444.1:199307-209800 GCF_000696425.1 Galeopterus variegatus
TTGGGAAGAGAAACAATGTTTGGTGGTGAATGAAGAAAGATGAGCAGGGTATGAGGAGGGCAGGGGGCGGGGAGTGCATTCCAGGAACTGCAGCAGGATCTCCTTTCGCCTACAGGGAGTACCCCCCCCCCCCAGGTTGGCGTTCCTGAGTCTCCTCCCACCCCTCCTGGGGGCGCACAGTCCAGCAGGTACCCCCCACCCCCAAGCCCCCAGGTTGTTCATGAAGGGGTGTGATGGAGTAACTGTTGTAGATGGTGCTCCCGCTCCTGAGGCTATTTCGTCCCAGTTGCCACTCAGGAAGCCTGGTGGGGTCTTCCCATCCCTCCCCCACGCGGCCCCCTGCCAAGCGATCTGACCTCCTGGGTTTTATCTGATCCTGATCCCAGCAGGTGGCAACTGGCAACGAGACCCAGCGGGGCGACCCAACCGGAACCCCACAGAGAACGCATTCTCTGATCCTGCCTCCACAGCCGGCGGAGAACAGTAGTTGAAGGAGAACTGCGGCTTTGAAAGAAGCAGGTTCAGGAAGCAAAGCCCTTCTCAGTTCCAACCGGAGAGAGGCTCAGAGACCTGACAGTTCTCCCTCTGGGAACGAGGGGCCCCAGCCTGAATGCAGGGGCCTCTTCAGTATGACACCACCACCACCCTCCCAGCTGGGCTGTCGGCCTCCAAAGGCTGCTTCTGTGATCTCTTTCTTGTGCAACACCCCTCCGCCTGCAGAGTCTGCCCCACAGGCCTCTTTGTTGGTCTCACCAAGTCCAGAAGTAGATTTAGGGGTTGACAGTCTGTCCGCAGTGCCAGAAGTCTCTGCCCCTTAGGATTAGGAAATGGGGGGCTTTATGGGGTTATGGGGGAGGAGTCACTTTCTGGTTAGAGAGCCCCTGCTGAGATCCTTTCTGCTTGGTCCTTGCAGGCTGGAGTTCACCCAAGGCATGTCCAAGAAGCTACTGAGCCACCGAGGAGTGAGTGTGGCCAGTGACAGGCACGACCCCAAGCAGGAGCCACAAACACATCACCAGGGCAGCAGAAGGGAGCCAGGGGCCCACGTGTCACATTTTTTAAAAAAGAAGCCTTCAGGCCAGGACCATATGCCCATTTCGGAGGTTCTTCTACTCCCACTCGCTGGTCCCAGTCTCCTGCCCTTTTCTCTGCTCCTTCCCAGCCTCCTTCCTGGAGCAAAGGTGGATCCCAGGTGAAGAGTCCCCTGCCTTGCCTCAGTCTCTCCTTTTGTCAAATAGGACAAAAGCCCAGAATGAAGGAAGGGCTTTGAGTATATCTATTTCCTAGTCTCTGGATTTGAATTTTCTCAGCTAGAGCTTCCTCTGCTAGAGAGAAGGCTTGCCCCACTCCCTCCTGCCCAGCTCCCTCTTGCCCCAGACCCCACCTGCCCCAGCCCCCTCTTGCCCATCCCCACTCTGTTCTCTGGGCCTCAGTGAAGTCTCATCTGGCTGCGCATTCCACAGCTGTGGCCGGGCTTGGTGGAGATCATAATGACTGCATTAGTCCAGTGGCCTGAAGAAAGATTGGGGTAGGGGGTGGACTGAGAACAGGGGGAGAGGAAAGTTCTTTATTAAATGCAGATGTTTTTGAATCACCGTAATTAACTGGAATGGATACCACGAATCACAGGGCATAAAAGCTAAATGGGCTTTTGTTTTAACTGTTTGTCATATATTTAAAAGGGTCATTGGAGAATATATCACATGGAGAGGTTTTTGCTCTCTTCCTGTTTGCTTTTGCCTGGCAAACGCTCTCTTTGGGCACGTGCGTGTGCGTGTCCATGTGTACACACATACACACACCCCCTCCATTCTCTCTGTCTCTGTGTCTGTTACTCTGTCTCACACGCACACGCACCCACACTCGCACACTCAATGGGGACTGGCCTGAACAGGTCTTGGCTACGAAGGAGGAGTGAGGTTCCACAAAAGCAGCCCTGGAAGACTTCGGTCTCCACCCTCCCCCCACCCCTTGGAAAACTTCCTCAGAGGCTGATGGGACTTCCTGCCCCAGAGGCTGTGTGGCACCAGTGGCCTCAATGGACACATGCACTCAGCTCTCTACCTTGGACCATCCACAGCCAAGTGGGGGGGTATCCATGGAGACTCACTGCCACAACTCCTTCCTCATCCCATGAAAATGTGGGGGGCAGACATGCCCCCCTTTTGGTCAGACCTCCCCTTTCTCCCCAGGGAAGTCAAGCCTCTTCTCTACTTGGGCACACCCCTTCCCAGGGTCAGGGCAGCAGGAGGGGGGCAGGTCAGGCTGTGGCAGGTGGGCTGAGGAGCTTTGGGAGGTTTGAAAGACTTCTCTGGCCAATGCCTCCTCCCAGCCCTCTTCCCAGGCCTGTGCATGCCTCATGGCAGAGTGAACAGGACAGGCAGGAAAGTCCGCAGCAGCGAGGGAGGGAGGTTCTCTTGAGTATCTGTAGGCCAACCTGCACCCACCACTCACCCCACCACTCAGCCTTGAATTGCACCTACAGGAATAAAAGAGCCAGTGCCAACCCTGTCCCTTTCCTGGGGAACTTCCCCCACCAATGTGCTCTTGAAGCCAATGTTTCTGCTGCTGGGTGAGGCCAAGGCTCTGAGACCTGACCGCCAGATGCCCACCTCCACCCCCAGCCACCAGAGCCCCCACACCTTGCCAACTCTCTACACTCACATCATACCAGCACAGCTAAATTTTCCCTTTGATACCCTCTGCCTCTTCTCCCTCTCCTGCCCCCTCACCAGAGCCAAGCTGTGGAAAAGGAAAGAGGGCCAGGGAGGAAAATTGGGGTGGGGATCCCTGGATTGGGGATGGGACTGGTAATGTCCCATTGGCAGGGAACTGGGTGCTCTGATATGGCATTTAAAGTTGCAATTCAGCTACATCCTGAGCCAAGCCAGGATCCCACCCCCCTTGAGAACAAAGCTTCAGTGGGAAGAGAGTTCTGGACTCACCCGTTGTGCACCTTGGACACAGCCTGCATGCCAGGGAGCTTCATCTTTCAGGAGATCACCTTTCCTTTTAGTATGGCCAGGGAGAAACCCAGGCTTCCAGTTCCCAGGTCAACTTCCAGCTCCCACTGCTCCCGATGGTGCTCCCCTCTCCCCCCACCCCCATTTCAAGAACCCCTTCTCTTGGGGTTCCCTTTCTGTCTGGGTTCTATGCAACAGTGGCATTGAAACCTTCTTGGCTGAGACCCACAGTGAGACACATTACAGTATCTCAGCCCAGTAACACGTACATGCATGCATATATATAAATAACTGAAATATGTGTCATGAAAGAGCTCACCCCTGTAGGGCCTGGCATGCTGGTATTTTCTTTTCTATCCTATTCTTCTATTTTTTTTGACATTATCTTTCATATTCTATTTCTATATTTTATAACCCACAACCTGGACTTCACCCACTAGTGGGTCTCCTCCAGCAGTTTGAAAACCACTGCCCATGTTCCCAGGGAGCCAAACTTCAGCCAGCTCTTCCAGATCAGGCAGGAACCTTCCTGTCATCCTGCTTTTTCTCTTCTTCTCTCACAACCCAAAACAAACATCCGGGAGAGCATTCCTGCCATAGTGTTGATATGCCACGTCCTTTCTTTTGGCCTCCTCTCCTGCTCACCTTCTTTCCAGGCACCACTCAGCTCCTTCTGTCTACCCCCATCCTCACAGTTTCCTCCCAGTTTCCAAACTCAAAAAATCTTCATTATTCAGAGAACATGACTTGGGTCTCCACCACCTTGGGAGATTATGGGAAGGAAATCCAGCTTCTTTCAAGGCAAAAAAACCCATCTGCATGTCTGAAACCCAACCTGATGATAAACTGTTCTAGTCCTGGCCAGCAAAGAAATGATCTCAATTTACAGAAGGGTTTTTGCAGGAAAGAGAGGAGCTGAATGTTGATTGAGCAGCTACTGTGTCCAGCACTCTCCTTGGAATTCTACTGGTGTTATTCCCTTCACTGCTGTCAACAGTCTTAAGAAATAGGATCTTATGACCACTGTTCCACCAGGAGACTCAGAGAAGGGAAGTTGGTTACCCAAGGCTTTGGGGCTAACACTAGTGACGTGAGGAGTAATGAGAGTCACACCTTTGCCTGAGAATAGCAAGGTCAAGTTCTTTCTGCTGGGGAAAGTTGCTCCCCTGGGGGTGTTGGAAAAATACAAAATTAATTCTTTCAGTAGCTTGTTCTGCCTTTAGAACAGAACCTGCTTATTGTATCAGCTTTCCTGATAATTAACTCTTCTACTCCCACTTTCGTAAACATGCTTGCTTATCCCAATGACTACTGTATTGGCTACATGAATGCTGAGAGAACAAAACTTAAAAGAACCCAGAAGAGTCTGCCTATATAATCCCTGTAAGAACTAAACTTGAGGCTCAGATTTTGAAGTGCTAGCTCATCTGGAAGCGCTAGCTCATCTGGGCCCACCAGCGTAATAAAAATACCTGATTCTCCAACCCTCTGAGTGCCGACCGCTTCTCTGTCAAAGTCCATTCCATAACAGGGAAGTAATCAGATGGCAGAACAGGTCTCCAGGCAAACGGGATTATTCTCCTGAATGAACATGAACGAGTCTTTCCTAACACATCCTTCCCAGCTGTAAATTTCCAAGCTGAAGCCAAGAGTTCTTTGTGTATTATAGAACCAAAAATGGGAGGGATGGAGAGGGGAGAGAGGAAGAAGGGATGGAAGGAGAAATGGCAAGAAAGAGGAAAAGGAAAGGGTAGGACAGAGACAGAAAGAGAGATAAAGAAAAAATAATCATACCCCGTAATACATTTTCTCCATTTGAAAATAAACATTTTTGCATTTTCTAACGTTTCTGCAATTGAGATACATTTTACAATCAATGTCAAAAGAACTTGGCAGCTAATGGTATGTCTTACAATCAAGGTGAATTGGAATAGAGAGAAAAAAATGTAGTTGAATGTCATGCCTGTGCTCACAAGGCGAACATCACCTGGGCCAGTCTGAACTTTGTAGTGCAGCTGTAGACACCTGCAGACTTTTCTGGTTTGTTATCAGAAGGGCTTAACGTAACCCGGTTACCATAGTTTTAACCACACTTATTCATAAAGAAGGGAACTTTGGGGCCATGATTTTATTTTTACTTGCACAGTCTTATGTATCTGTTTGCAAATGTATGTCCCCAGCAAATCTTTTTTGGGCAGTAGCAATTAACCTGACGAACCACCTTTTCATTGTTCTGCATGTAGACGAACCATTTCAGAGAATACCAGATAAACACGGTGCTGGGCATTTGTGCACCTTCTGAGAGCAGGCTGCTATTTCAGAAGCCAGACGGAACAATCGGGGCTGTTTTAACTGCAATCCTAGTAATTAGAGAGAAAAGGTCCCTCAGGTAACTGCTGAGAAAGGTCTCTTAATTTGACCCTGTTTCACACAGTCCAATTTTCAATAAAACGAGACTCTTCAGCACCGTCCCTTAGGAAATCACCTTGGAGTCAATAATCCCTAGATCTTTCTGGGGGTTATTCAGTCTAAAGTCCTCCCCTCTGATCTGTTTGCATTAAACCAGCCATCCCTCTTCCTGCCTGGTATTTACCCAGGGAGGTTTCCATGACCTCGGCCTCCATGCCCTATGGTAATATCAGTCAAGTGCAGCGTTTCTTCCTCCTTGGTTGGCACCACTCCTATCATTATTTTTGAGGATCTTCTTGAACTTTCTTCTCTTTCTGACTGTCAGTGGAAACCCAAAGTAGTATTTGATGGTTTATTCACTATTTATTTGTTTATTTATTGAACGGTACTTCTACTGCAAATACATTACTACCAGGACTAGAAAGAAAAATATATGCCAGCTCTTCACCCCCAAACTCCCCTGCCCTGCCCAATTCCCATAGGTACTAGATAGGCTTGTGAATCCAAAACAGCCCAAATTCATTTTAAGTTTTCCTCCCAGGCACTTGAGGTTCTAGGTCTGGTTTTTGTCCCGAGAGTTCCTTCCTTGACGTTTGATCTGGCAGCCTGGACGTGACAGCAACAGCAGTCAAATGTAAACTTCCTCCAGGCGGAATTCTCTTCTGATGGGCCATAAAATTTTCCACTCTGGTACCCAGGAAATGTGGGCATTTCTGGATAGCCCCATTCAGCCTTCAGCACTTGCTGTATCACCTCTTGAGTTGCTGGGTCTTGGGTACCAGGGAGCACATCAGGGATTCCAGGCCCAGTTGCCAATGGGTCTGCCCGTACTGCCCCAAACAGGATGGCTTCCTAGGTGAGAAAGCAGGTGGAGTCTTAGGCAAAAAGGAACATAACTGTTTCCCTTGGCTCCTATGATCTACCCCAGCATCAGAAGTCACCGAATACCAAACACATTTGGAATTGAATCTGTGCCCCACCCCTACATTCTTGAAGGACACCCAGATGAACCCCATGGAGTTGGAAAGGGGGATAAGGCTGCCCAGAGTCGTGAAAACATCACCTCCTGTACTTTGGGCAAGACAGATAGCTCAACACAGTGACACCGTTTATCTCATGTTTACCAGACTGTGATAGTCAATATGTTTCTTATTAATAAAACTAAATTATTTCTTAACGAATGCTATATAATAGGGAAAAAAATTTTCAAAACACAGGGTCCGTGAAGTTAAAAAGATAGTAAAAGGCGTCTTTGGTAGTTAAAGGTGAGAGGCTACTAATCTGTTACAAAATTTATTTTATGGAGAAGGAGGCAGAAGTGCCCTCTCATAATGGAGGCCCCCACCTACCCCGTCCATGCTGCGCTTCCTCTCTGCATCTTTTCTAACCGATCCTGGCTGGAAAGATCAGAAGATTTCCTCCCTGCTCCCTCCCTTCTCCTTGCCCTGAAACCTAAGGAACTTTCTGAGCCCACTCCCTGGACAATGCCCATGTCATAAGTACCCCCCATGCTCACTTTGGAACCAGAGCTCCAAAGCTCAACTGTCTGCTCTCTGTAACCACCACTCCCTGGACAATGCCCATGTCATAAGTACCCCCCATGCTCACTTTGGAACCAGAGCTCCAAAGCTCAACTGTCTGCTCTCTGTAATCACCACTACCCCCACCAGAGGCCCTTCCGGAGGCCTTATATCCTCTTCCAACGACTGCCCTGTCCCCCTTTCTCAGTAAGCATGGCGCTGAGGGTCTTCCTAACTGCCCGCTAACTCTTCAGCCTATATAGTCAGATATCCCCCCCGACCACTGCGTGGAAACCTCTCTGCTGATGGTCACAACTGGCCCCATACTGCCTAATCCAACAAACACGTCCCAGTGCTAACACAGAGCATTTGGCATTTCCAATGACTCACTCCTTGAAATTCTCTCCCTTCTTGACTTCCTGGGCACAGTTTCCTGTGATCCTCTCCCAGCCGTGTGACCAGCCCTTCACCCTTGCTGGCTGCCCGTCCTCGTGCAGCCCCTGAAACGTCCTGTTCTTCAGGATTCCTTCTGCTGTTCCCAGCCCTCACCGGTCTACATCTCTCCTTGAACAACCCCTTTAGACTTGTAGTTAAACCAGCACCTTTGTGGGGATATGTGTCTCATCTATGTGGCTTCCTTGGGCCCAAGTTCCACATGTGGCTGTCTCACTGCCATTTGGGTAGAAAGGCTCCCAGATGCCATCCTCTCCCCAGGTCCTGGGGTTCTCCAATAAATGCTATCTTGTACAAGGGATTCTCTTCTTCAATCACTAGACAGTCCCCTAAATTGTACGAAGCCTGTGGGCCTTGATTATAAAACAAGCTTATGGTACTTCAGCAGTCCGGGGTTCAATGCCCTGCTCTGGTTGGAACACCAGCATGCGGCTGGCTTTTCACCACACACTTGAGAAGCACTGGAGCAGACCCTGTCCATGTGGGGCCTCTAGGTTGTTGGCACAGTCCCACCTGCTCCTTGGAATCAGCATGGTCCATGCCCTACCCTTTCATCCCTTGTTTGGCAAAGGAGCTTTCCCCCACTTTTCTCAAGAACTGGGGGACAGGAAGGTGACATTAAAACTTGTGTTTCAGGTGCTCCATGTGAATGTGTGTTTTCTGGGTAAAGGCCACCAAGATTGCTTCTAGCAACACTCCTGGAACTATCCACCCGAACACAGCTGATCCCAAACCGAAGTCATCATTGTCTTCGTACAACCCACTTCCTCTTTTCTGAATCTCGGTCACTCAAGCACCCAAATCCAAAGTAGTGGTCCAGACTACTCCCTTTCCCATGCAATACAGTCCCTCTCCAAGTGCTCCTGATTTTACAACCTAAGTGTTTCTTCTGCTTTCTCTTCCTCCCCACCTTCTACCTGGACCTTTGCACATAACTGGTCTTTGTCAATTGCCTTTCAAAGTCATCCTTCACCTGCCATCGGTTTCTAAATGACAAGCTCACCCATAATCCTTTCTGCTTCAGTCCCTCCAGGGACTCCCAAGATGCTCACCCTGGCACAGGGACCCTCCAGCCTCACGCGCGCTGCTACCTGCTGCATGCCATGTGCTCTAGGCACACCGCACGCCAGCAGCTTTCTGGCTTGACTTGCTCTACTCCTGCAAGACTTAGCTCATGCATTTGTTCCTCTGGGAAACCTCTAAGAGTCCAGGCTCTGCTCCCAGACCCCCTTCTGGCACCTGTACCACCCCACACTCATCTGAAGTCACCTTTTTCTGTATCTTGCCAGAGGCAAGACAGAAAGCTCTTCAAAGGGAGTGTACTGGAATAGGCTCCTTCAGCCTCCAGTGACAGAAAACCAACCCAACGGGGTTAAGCACAAGAGAAAGGTACTGGCTACATAGGCTGAAGGTAGAGCTGGCTTCAGATGGGGCCTGATGCTGTAGCTCCAATAATATCATTAGGACGTACACCTATTGTCCCTTGGCTTAGCTCGATCAATTTCATTCCCAGACAGGCTGCCCTCATATGCTTTCGGCTTCATCTCTAGCAGAGAATGGAGTCTGGTTTCCCAGTAGTTCAAGCAGAAATAAAAGAATAGAGTCTTACTGAGTTTGACGGGCTTGACTTGGATCAGACACCTGTCTCAAAACCAGTCCTTGAGACTGGGAGGCTGAGAAGTGTTGATTGAATCCAGGAGTTTGTGGGAACCATTTAATAATAATAATAATAGCTAATTGTTAGTCATCTAAAAGTAAGAGGTAAGTCCTTAAACAAAAATTGGAGTAACTATTATCACAAGAAGAGGGAGCAGAGCTAAGCAACAGGATCACCAGTGCCTGCTGCTGGCAGGGACTGTCCTTAACCCTCTTGGTGAGGCCCATGCAAGCTGACCTGGCTCCATACACACCTGTGGAATGGAAATGAAATGAACAAGGCAGCAACAGGGGCAGGTTCCTGGGAGCCCCTGACAGCCACATAGCAGCATGGCCTGAGAACCAGCTGGGGGTTTCCAAGCCCTTTCATGATCGCAGGAAACTCATCTTCACGTGTCTAGAAAAAGGTTTGCTGAATGCTCCAGGTGCCCACCAGTTGGGGATATATAGCACCACCTGAAGAGGGACACAAGCAGAATGCCACAGGAGGTGACTGGTCCCCCCTGGAACAATTTACTTTAAGGCCACCTGGATTTTCTCAGTGACAGTTTTTAAATATTAAACTAGAATGAAGAATATACTCGAATATTGCTATTAGCTACTTTCATCAACTATACCAACTACTAACTAAATACCCGCTTTTAAAGTTCACGAAATAAAAACCAGGATGGAGTATATCAGATATACCATAAAAGAAATACTTGCTCAATATGAAACATTTTAGGAATACAAGGAATTATTTAAAAAAAAAAAACAGTTACTAATAATCTCACCATCCGAAGACAGCAACTATTAACATTTTTTGGTGCTTTTTCTTCCAGTCTTTTTTCTATGTGTAGATATTTTTATGTCACTGCTGTCATGTTATCTCTATATTTGATGTCTTTCTTTTTTTCACAGAACACTTCGCTTTTCTCACCTGACCTACAGCTTTCGTAACCATTTAGATGCTACATCATAATACATTAATGATATATATTAATCTATTTAATCACTGTTAATGGGCTGTTTTTATTTTTTATATAAACAGATAGCATTTATTGAATACATACTAGGCACCAAGTAATGTGCTGAGTGTTTCTCACATAACCGTTTAATAGGCTGTTTTTAAATATGTGCTATTTATAAGAATGCAACCTGAAGCACTTTAAAGGTGTGAATTGGGTATAAGATGTAACTCTCTAAAAAGTGGGTGATCAGCTGAGCCCGTGGCGCACTCGGGAGAGTGCGGCGCTGGGAGCACAGCAGCGCTCCCGCCGCGGGTTCGGATCCTATATAGGGATGACCGGTGCACTCACAGCGCTCACTGGCTGAGCACGGTGCGGCCGGTCTCAAAAAGGACAAAATAAATAAATAAATAAATAAATAAATAAATAAATAAATAAATAAATAAAAAGTGGGTGATAATTTGACTTTGGACAGGGTCCAAAGTGATCCTAGATTTCCTAAGACTTCCTAGTTCTACCTTCTCTTGACCCTCCTTAGAGCTGTG
>NW_007727444.1:210274-225938 GCF_000696425.1 Galeopterus variegatus
AAAGGACAAAATAAATAAATAAATAAATAAATAAATAAATAAATAAATAAATAAATAAAAAGTGGGTGATAATTTGACTTTGGACAGGGTCCAAAGTGATCCTAGATTTCCTAAGACTTCCTAGTTCTACCTTCTCTTGACCCTCCTTAGAGCTGTGGGAAGTGGAGGACATTCGTTGGGTATTCCGAATACTTCCAACCACATCCAGGGAATCACACGGGGCTCTAGTGGTGAATTTATCACAGGGGTACGGCTGCCCTTCTAAAATTCTCTACAGGGAACAATTCTCCGAGGTCTTGCATGATGCCTAATTGACAACTTTCTTTAATGGGCTGGGATGATAACTCTCTCTTTAAGCCACAGATGATAATTAATGGAGTTCCAATAAGACAATGTCCTCACTTCATTCTCACCTTCATTATTTTAATCTCTCTGAATGATTGTCTAATGGATCTGTACTGCTGTAAAATTCCATGAATGGAGGGTGAGTATCTATAAATCCCTCAAAATCTCCAGACGTCCCCTCCACTTAATTAAGTGGGCTGCAGAGAGGCTTAGATGAAAGTCTGCCCAACCCCCAGGCTCGTGAGGCACAAACATGTATTAGGCATGACTATAACGTGGCCAGGCGACTTCAGCTTCCTCTGAATGGCTCAAGAGTCATCAAATTATATTTACTCCTTTTGGGTAGGGAGAAGGAGCAAAGGTTGAAATGACAATTTGGAGACTGTCAAGAATGCGAAGGATTGTAAGGAATGAATAATTAAGTTGTGAATTGATTCATTCAATCACTTAGCATTTCATTGAGCAGTTGGTCCATGTCAGGTACCGTGCCAGGCACCGGGAAATCAAGATAACTGGAATGGGCCCAGCCCTCTAGATTCTCTTGGCCTCAGTGTGGGAGGAAAAATCTACAATCCAACAATGACCGTAGTGACAACAGTGCTGTTAGAGTGACGTAAACTAGCCGGGCCTGCTTCACAGGCAGGTGTGTGACCTGTGCCATCCCACGGGCCCCACACGTAGAAAGACCTAGTGCTTGGTTTAATGCTCCACTGGTGGTCGTTCATTTATTCATTCCACGAAGGTTTATTGAGTGCTCTGTATGTTCCAGGCACTGCTCAGACACTGAGGACAAAACGAACACGAATCCAGGACAGGTAAAAGCAGACAGCTAAGTGAAACACACAGGATGTCAGATGGGAATAGGTGCGGTGGAGGAAGACAAGTCGAGGCGTGCCTGGTCGCTTACTTGTGGAGTTTACAAATACCCAGTGACCACCTACCTGTGCCCCTGGGTGGCTGTGCGGGTTAATCTTACATGTCCACTAGAGTGTGGTACCCAGTCGTTTGGTCAAATGCCAATCTAGATGTGCAGTGAAGGCATTGTCCAGATTTTTTTATTTTTAATTTTCTTAATTTTTTTTATTTTTGGGGGTGGCTGGCCAGTACAGGGATCCGAACCCATGATCTTGGTGTTACAAGCCTGTACTCTAACCACCTGAGCTAACCAGCCAGCCTGTCCAGATATTTTTAGATGCAATTAATGTTTAAATCAGTGGACTCTGAATAAAGCTGATGATCCCCCCCATAATGCAGGTGGGTCTCATAATCAGTTGAAGACCTTAAAAGATAAAAGACTGGGGTTCCCCGAGAAAGAAGGAATTCTGCTTCCAGACTGCCTCTGGGCTCAAGACTGCAACATCGGCTCTTTCTGGGTCTCTGGTCTGCCAGCCTGACCTGCACATTTCTTACTGGGACGTTTGTGTGGAATGAGAAGCCTGCTTTCTTTCTGGCTGCTATTGTATTAGGAGTGAGTTGGACCCCAGGATGGAGGCACTTTGCAGCAGATAAGGTACTTAAACCAAGCCCAATAAAACCTTTCATGCTGCTAATCACTGCGCTGCTTGACACTCCACACCCGCGGTCTCCAGTGCTCACAGATCTCTACAAAGGGACTGCGGCCTGCCAAGGGGTAGGAGGTTGCTGCTGCCACCACTGGGACGATGTATAACAAGGTCTTTCAGTGATAAGTCCAGGATTCTCCAAAGAGATTTTTGCTGAAATGTCAAGCTCTGACACTTTTTTTTTTTTTTTAAATCCATTGAAACAGTGTCATTGCTGCAGAACTGTGTTGTCTTCTGGGGACAAACACAGAGGCCCATTGTTCTTGCTGCCAATGAGGAACCACGTTTGACTCCAATACACAAAGGTCCAGTTGTGCCTAGATGGTGGAGGGAACTGTCTTAGATCTTTCGACACAGGTCTTTGGACAGAAGAGCCTGGGCTGGTCATTTATGGGATTCTGGGGTTGCCATCTTCTCAGCTGAGCTGCTGATCCAGCCAGAAGCTGGGAGTGTGCAGGTCTTAATACTGGTCCCCATGACGTGGCTTCATTGACAGCTCCCCGGTCAAGTTGGGCTTTGCAAGGGCCGTGTCTCACCCTGAGATTGTGCAGCATCTCCTTCCTGCAGAGCTGGAGAAAGAAGTTGGGTTTTGAAGGGGCAGCAGGTAAACTGAGTCTGTCAGAGGCTTCCTGGCTTGGCAGACGAATGCTTGCAGGCTCCTGACCAACAGGAACCTATTGCCGCCATGGGGTCGGTCTTGGGGCCTTCATAAGCAGGACACTCGGTGTCCATGACCCCAGAGAGAAGCTCTGCTCGGTGGCAGAGGTCCCCAAAGGCAACAGCAAAACTGCTGTAGTTTGACTTCTTTCAAGAAAGTTAACCCACATTTTTTTTACCTGCATTAAAAATGAAGCCCAACAGAAAGAAGAGTTTCCCAAATAAATGCAGCAGTTACTAACACCTGCTCTTCAGGGGTAAACTTCATCTGCTCATTGGGGGTGGGGGAGCAAGGGAGTCACTTTTCCTAAAACATAATTGTGGCAAAATGGTGCTGACCCTGCCAATGCACCGTTACCGCCACAGTCGTCAGCGTCACTAAGCTGTGTCAAGACTCTGGGTCCATCCACCCAGAGAGGAGGACCCGGATCCAAGGGGATCTAGTAGAAGATTCATTATATAAATTATGGCACATTAATTTGATAAAACAGTATGCCTACTATTAAAATGGCTTTTATAAAATGTTTACTGTAATAAATGAAAGATTGTAAAGTGAAAAAGTTTCTCATTCCTAGATTAAAACATGTTTCTCTTTTCCCCACTGAGTAATTCAAAACAATTTGTAGAGCGTGAACATATCTATGGTTTTTAAAAAATTATGCTAAGGTATGAGCCCGGGAGGAGACACTGTTAAATGGGGACACAGTCTTCTTTGAGGCACAGAGATATTTTTCTTCTTTCTTTCTTTCCATATTTTCTACGTTGTTTCATAAAGAGTGTGTGTATAATTTCATAGCTGGAAAGAATAAAATAACAAAAATAAACAAACAAGCGTTTGCTATGATGAGAGAAGAGAGAAGTGATTTCATTACCTAGTCTCTCCCTTGTCCCAGTGTCACGTTATACTAATGCTCTGACAACTGGCAGCTGGGAACCCCACCCAGGTTCCACGAGACAAAGCCTCAGGACCAATTGGCCAACTCCAGATGACATTGGCGGCCAAACCTAGAGGTTTGGCAGCCTCTGGATTTCTCCATGTTTGGGCTGTTTATTTTTTTCCCCCCACAGTTCTGGCTATAGACACACACACACAGCCCACAATCTATGCAGTTTGGTCTGTGGGGTTCTACATAGACAGCACCCTGCAAGGAGCAGGTTTACAGGGAACCTAACAAAGCTGCCTGGAAGGAAGATGAACTCTTTTAGTAGATGCTGGAATCCAAACTCCATTCTTCTCCAAAGGACACTGACCCTTGAAGCCCAGCTTAGATGAGACAGATGTTAGTGATAATTCCCAGAGTCATGCCTTCCAAAATAAAGGCTAAGTTCAAGGCACCTCCCTGGAGCTTCTCCCCACAGGTCTAAGGGCAGGACCTGTCCCCAGGAGGAGGGGAGCACACTCAGGTCCCAGGAGATTGGCACACACTGTGACTGGCTCTAGGTAAAACTGCTCTTGTTTCCAATGCATCGATGGATTGAAATCTGTGGCTCAGGCAGCTGCAATAAGCCTGTGAATCGAACTCTTTGGCCCCGCTCCTCTAATTATTTAACCTGTTGATTTTAGCAAGAATTGCAGCTGTCCAGGATTGGAAGTATTTCTATTACCCAAAATGCCAAGTGGAACCTATTTTACCCAAACTCGTTTCCTCACCTTTACATATGGACCCCTGAGCCTAGAAGGCTGGTCCCTCCCCATCTTGCTCCCTGATACACACCTCCTCTTCAGTCATTGTGTCATCCTGATGAAGCCCCCTGACACCACAGGCAGAGGTCAGCCAGTAATCCCTGGTACAGAAAGTCATTCATTCCTCCAACCAATATTTACTGAGCACCTGCTATGTGCCACACACTGGAGATACAACATGAACCATTTGGTCATGGTTCTGCTCATGTGGAATCAGCTGGACACTTAGCAAAATGGTCACTGGTGCTGGCTGGTTAGCTCAGTTGGTTAGAGTACCACCTTGTAACACCAAGGTCAAGGGTTCAGTTCTCCATATTGGCCAGCTGCCAAAAAAATAAAAATTAAAAATTAATAAAATGGTCAAAAGGAAACCAACGGGAATCCAGCCCCACTGCCAGAGCACGGCAGGCATCTATCCGAGCTTAACATTATATAATTTGGAATAACAAAGTGAAGAAATATCTTGGTTGAAATCAGGTTGAGGCTCCCTTGGGTTGACTTCACCTATTTGGGGGGAATCTGGCCTGTATGGGGGACCGAACCCTTGACCTTGGCCTTACAAGGCTGTGTTCTAACCAACTGAGCCAACCGGACAACCTTTGACTTTATTAACAGACTGAAAGTGGCGTGTGATTTGTTTAATCAAATATTATTAAAGACGAATTACTATCTGAATGTTAACTGACCCCTCTCAAACCCGCCTGTTCCTGTTCCTAAAACCATCATTCACCTGGGCTTATATCTGGAGTCACTTTGACACGCCGCACCCCCCCCCCACATGCCACAGTGTCCTGCCCTTCAATCAGTGGCCAAGTTTCTGTCTCTTTCTAAAATGCCTCCAACTACTTCTTCATGGCTACCATCCTACCTATATCCACATTACCAACATCTGTCTTTCCTTCCTTAAACAAACATTTATTAAACACATACTGTGTGCCAGTGCTAAGATACAGGAGCAACCAAAAGAGCGAGTGTGCAACCTACAATCTAATGGGAGAGATGGGCATTAACTAGGGTTAATATGTAAATGGAAATGAGAAAGTTGATACAATAAATGAATGGATGAATAAATGACCAATTGTTTGGATTATCATTTGATCCCTACTCTGATCCAATCCACAGTAGAGCTGCCTAGATGATCACGAATCTAGCTTAGCTCATGTCATTCCCCTGCCTAAAACTTTCAATGGCTCCCTACTGCACACTAGATTAAGTTCTAATTTCCTAGTTGGGGGGCTCTCCATGCTCTGGTTCCAACCAACCTTTCTACCTTTATTTCCTTCTAATACTCCAGGAATAACCTACATATTATTCTAACTATTGCTATGATTGTTTTGCGTGTACAGAAAATTCAGCCCCAATTCTGATGCTGAAGTCTTGAGTGAGAGACAAAGTGTGTAGGATGCTGGGAGGTGCTTTAGAAGAGCCAGACTTTCATCCTCTAAAGTAGGAGGTCATGCTACTTTAAAATAGAAAATCAAGAAAGAAGAGTATATAAGCATAACATTTAGAAAGATTAAGGCAAATAGCAGAAGAATCACCTAAAGGACAGAAGCTGGTTGCCCGGAGTAGAAATCAAGAATGGGAAAGGACTGGTTTTTTTCATTTGTTTTGTTTCAAGACCATAAATACATAATTGCCTTTTTAAACTATATACATGGATGAGTTTGCTTCTCAGAATTGTTTTTAATGCATACAATGTAGCAAGATAAAATTTAAACAAAAACTAAAAATATTAAATGAAGTAATTATATACAGGGATAGCTTAACGTCTGGCATGTAATAGGCAAAGAATAAAAAGTTATCACTACTTTCGTTTTTTCCATGAATCCCAACAGGAAGCATGGTTCTTCACTTAATATCAAGCTGCAACCCCTGTAACAGCTTCCTGACTAATTCCCTGCCTTCAGTGTTTCTCTCCCCTTATTACACCATTCTAGCTATCCAGGGCATACTCATCTTTCTAAGAAGGTTCTTCTTTTGAAATTCCTACTAAAAGACTATAAAATTTTCTACTCGGTTTCAGGGTCATAGAACCGCCTGTAACAAACAAGTCCCAAACTCTCAATGGCTTCACCTAATACAAGTGCATTTTTCACTCACAGTGTTTCTGGGTTTTAGAAGGATTTTCTCCTTTTGATGTTTCAGGAACATAGGCCCTTTTCATTTTGAGACTTTTCCGTCTACCCAGGTCCTCTGCATCCAGGTAGGGGAGGAGCCAGAGGAGAAGGCACAACTGCTTCCCAATTGCCGTAGGGTGGGAGTGAATCACATCACTTCTGCTCCATCGCCCAGAGTATCATTGCCCTACCTAGATGAGAAGGGGCTTCTGGGAAATGTAGTCCTGGCTGGGCTGCCTCTTCTCGGTGAAAACTCACACATGCAAGAGAGGTATGGATGTCGGTGGAGCCATCTCTGCCACATTCATCACCTACAGAACCACATCCAAACTTGTGACTTAACCCAATGCTTCACTTACTTATCCAGACTATTTGGTTTCTGCATCCCAGCAGGAACCTTCTACAGTCCCAGGTACCAGATCTTGCCATCATCTCTCTCACTTAATTCTATACATTCGATGGGACACTTTCTGTCCATCGAAATACAGTGGGATTTTTCAAGGGCAAATGCCATCTTCTCTTTGAACACTTTTTCTCTTCTATAGCCATTCACCGACTGAACCACTGAAACTGAATTTCTGAGTCATGGAGTTTGAGAGTTGGATGGGACCTTAGCAATATGATTCAAACCCATTGGTACAAGAAAAGAGAAATGGGGCCCAGGAAGGTGAAGGGAATACCCAAAACAGGGCATTCACAGAATACCTGTGTCCCCTGCTTGCCAACAATTCAGCAAGAACCTCAAAGGTCATGACAGATGATTTAAATTTTGCTGAGCCATGAATTTGAATGATATGTGTGTTGGGTATGACTCTGGTGGGCCTCTGGCACTTGTGATTCCATGTGGATTTGTTGTTATGTGGCCAGCCTCCAAGATGGCCCCAGTGAGCAGCAGCTCCTGGTAGCCACACCCCATATCGACCCCTTCCACCCTGCACCAGGGCTGGCCTGTAACCAATAGCATAAGGCAGAAGTGATAGGAGGTTGCTTCTGATATCAGTTTATAAAGGACTTTGTTTTCTGTCCTGGTGTTTCCTGTCTGTCTTGGATGACTCATTTTGGGAGAAGCCGTGCTATGAGCAGCCCTGTGGAGAGGTCCACGTAGTGAGAGACTGAAGCCTCCTGCCAATAGCCGTGTGAGTGAGCCTGCAGCAGATCCTCCAGCCCCAGTCAACAGCTTGACTGTAACCTCATGAAAGACTCTCCCAGCTAGGCTACTCCTGGATTCCTGACTCTCAGAAACTGTGTGGTGGATACACGTTGCTGTTTTAAGCTACCAAGTGTTGGGGTCATTTGTTTTGCAGCAACAGATCACTAAAATAGTCATTTTTGTTGTCTACTCACAATCAAGTATGCATTTTGGTTTACTTGGGAGGAAAATTGCAAATTATATAATATATTAAATACTTTAAAAAAAATTGGAGCTCTACAAAGGTCTCAGGAAATATCCGTTGTACATGTCAAACATTCTGGTATTTCTTCTATGTGTTGTCTTAAGTTCCCCCCAAATTGGTGCAGTACTAAGAAAAAAGAAAAAGAGGAAGAGGAAGGGAGGGACGGAGTAGGGAAGGAAGGAAAGAAGGAAGAAACCCTATCCACCCCTCTAAAGTCATCTTGAATGTCATATCCCTATGGAGCTGCCCTGATCCACCCCTCACACTTAATACCTGGATGTCATTTCTCCTACAGCACTCTGACATTAACTTTCTTATGACATCCATCGTAGTTTATCTCAATTCATTAGTTCAACAAACAGATACTTATTGATCACCCAGTGCCAGCTCTAAGTGCTTGAGATACATCAGTGAACACAGTAGGATCTTGCATTGGTGGAGCTTAACTCGGGAGAGATGATAAACAAGAGACAGAATGAAAAGCAAATCACAGATCCTGAAAGGTCATACATGTTATAGAAGAGAAAAAGTAGGACACGGAGGGGAAACTGCTTCCATTTTTATCGTGCCCTTGCTCAGATTATCAGCTGCTCAGGAGGTTGGACAGGAGAGGGGGCCAGGTGAGCCTGGCTGTCCATGTCTGCAGTGCTTTGCATATGCCTGGTGCTTGCAAATATCTGCTTAATTAATGCAAGAATGAAGGAGCTAGCCTGGAATGAGGAGTTCACTGGGATGGCAAATCCGAGAGTTCCCAGCTGCTGAGGTAAAGCCCCGCTCCTAGTTTATCAGCAGATCTATTGGTGGATTGGGGCAACAGGCCGCCTGGGTGAGATCCCGTGAGTGAATCTCCCTTCTACCCCCAAATGAGGCTCTGCAACCTGAACCATCTTCTTTTTCCCTGGTATACCAGATTGCCAATTTGGCAGAAGTGGATCGAAGAAACTACAGTGCTGCCAAAGCTATCTGTCCAGTATCACAGGGCTTAGATAAGTGAGGCTGTTTTAAGTACCTGAGCCCATGTGCAGGTGACATCCTCATGTGACTTCATCAGTCACTTTACCCAGATGCCCTCCACAAATTTTCACCCGAGTCTCATAGGAATAGACCCAATAGAAAGAGAGTACTGTACAATGCCCATGTGCTGACCCAGGCTTGCCTCCAAGACATTGAAAGTGTCACTGTATGATTCAGACCCAAAGAAACGAAGGCAAATGAAATATGCCTTCCATGGGTTAGTTACGTGGTCCCGTACAGTCTGGAGGTTGCAAATTAAAAAGCAATACTATTAATATAGAATAAAACAATAATTTGTATTAACAGCCGCAGAATTCCAAAAGATCTAGATCTAGACCCAAAAGAAATCTTAGGCCACTTTCAACTTTACCAAAGAAATAAGTAAGTCTGGGTGAAATGTCTTCTATTTTCTGCACACCACTACCTCTCAACACATGCACACACGTGTACGCACACACACACACCCAGGCATGCATGCACACATGCAAGCACTCACGCACGCACGCACACAGACTCGTCTGCCTCTGCAGCTGTCTCCATTGCCTCTTTCTGGTCTCAGTAATAGAATTAACCCCTGTTCCTGCCCCCCCCCACATCTGCCCAAAGGCCTTTCTCACTCCATACTCAACCCTTTAAAACAAACAAACATCTTCCTCTTTATTGTGTCCTCTTCACTGGTTCTTTCTTCTTAGCGTATTAACACCCTCCAGTCTCTCCCTTTAAAAAAGCAAAACAAAACGAACAAAACAACCACTTTCTTGGCCTCACATTGCCTTCTAGTCACTTCCTGTCCTTTCGTGGCTCTATTAGTTTCCTAGGGCTGCCATAACAAGTATCACAAACTGGGTGGCTTAAGCAACAGAAATGTACCGTCTCACCGTTCTGGAAGCCAGGAGCCTGAGATCAAGGTGTCAGCAGGCTGGCTCCTTCTGAGGCCATGAGGATGGATCTGTCTCAGGCTTGTCCCTGGCTCTGGTGATGTGCTGGCAGTGTTTGGTGTTCCTTGGCTTATAGAAGTGTCACCCTGATCTCTGCTTTCATATTCATGTGGCTTCTCCCTGTGTGTGCATTTCTGTGTCTAAATTTCCCCGTATTATAAGAACACCAGTCATATTGGATTAGGAACCACCCTAATGACTTTACCTTAACTTGACTATATCTGCAAAGGTCCTGTTTCCAAATAAGGTCACATTCTGAAGTACTGGGGTTAGGACTTCAACATATCTTTTTTAGGGGATATAGATCAACCACGACAATGGCCAAACTTAAAAACATGGTCCCTTCTTACTCTCAGTCCCCATCTCCAGCCTCCTGCTCACTTCACAGCTGGCTGCCCTGACTCCCACACTGCCCTTGCTGAGGACAAAATGACCTTGAGGCTGCCCAGTTGGATGGACACTTTCCTGTTCTTATCGTACGGACCTTGCTGTCACACTGTTGACCACCTGCTCCTTCCTCTAACCTGTTCCCCTTTTGGCCTCTCTGGTTCCACTGGGGCATTCAGTGGGATTCAGCTCTCTGGCTGTCCCTTCTCAGATTCCTTTAGGGTATTCTTCTCTCCTCCATGTTCCTCAGGCTCAGTACTCAGCCTTCCTCTGGTCCCTTCTAACCCCCACCCTCCAAGCTAATTATCTATGTCCCTTCCTTCAAGTTCCAGCCATTTGTACAGACCACCTCCTGAGAGATTTCTTTAGCCAAGACCTCGCAGATCTGACCATCACTGCTTGATGCTCTCCAGGTGGCTCCAACTCCAAATGTACCAATCCAGGCTCACCTCTTCTTCCTCAAGGTCCCCCCTAAGGCCTCCGGCTCCACCTCCTCTTCCTTCTATAGCCCCTGCCTCCCCATCCATCCTCCTCTCACTGAGCAAGAAAACTGGGCAACATCCTTTACCATCTACCTTACCCTCCATAGATATCTGTTCCCAAGTCCCCTGGAGACTAAATTATGTTTCAAATAGATCCTCTCCGTTTGACCCATACTGCCACTGGAGGTAGTTCCTTAGGTTCTAATTTCCTGGCTGCATGATTGTGCAGGCCTCCTACCTTTGTCACCTCCTGCGTGGTCCTTCCTATCTTGTCTTTCTCCACATCATCCTCTACAATGTTTCCAGAGAGATCTCTCTGACAGCCAAGTGTAATAATACTTAGAATCATCCAAAGGTTCTACACTGCCTTCAGGATAAAGTCTGAACTCAACGTGATACGAGAGGCTCCTTGTAATCTAGCCCCTGCTCATCTCTCCCTTCCCGTCATACGTGCAGCGCCACTGACACCTGAAGCCCCCGGAAGCACTGTGCTGCAAACTCTCTTCTGTTTCCTTTACACCAGCTGTTCCCTCTTTCTGCAGTGCCCTTCCACCAGCTTCTGACCATTACTCCTTCCAGAGGACCTCTGAGAAGTCTTCTTGAACCCTTCAGAATGACCTGGGTCTCTCATCTTGCTTCCTTCAGCACCTTGTGTGTATTGTAATCATATGTCAGCCAAGGCTTACAGCTTTAAACCCCCAGCACCCAGTCCACTGCCTGACACATAATACATGTTCAATAAATATTCAATGAGTATCTGCAAATCAGTGAGAAATACGAAGGAGAAGTCTGAGGCCCAGAAATTTCCTAAGGTCACACTGGTGAGCGGTGGAATTGACTCACCCTTACTCGTTTTTTTCTCCCTCTCTCTATTCCAATATTATTCTCAGTGTAGTGGGAGGACAACTGCCTCAGAATCTCTTGGGGAAGTGGTCAGACATGCAGGTTCATGGGCCTCACCTGGACTTACAATGAGTCTGTATTATAAACAAGCTACTTAGGTGATTCTTTTTTTTTTTTTTTTGTCCTTTTTGAGACCGGCCACACCGCGCTCAGCCAGTGAGCGCTGTGAGCGCACCCGGTCATCCCTACATAGGATCCGAACCCGCGGCGGAAGCGCCACCGCGCTCCCAGTGCCGCACCCTCCCGAGCGTGCCACGGGCTCGGCCCTTAGGTGATTCTTATGAACAGAAAGTTTGAGAACCAAAACCCTACACTTTGCTGCCTGTCTGAAAGGCCTTTGCAAATCTATCACATATTTTTAGGGCCAACTCAGTTGTTACCTCTTGGTGACAAGCAGGGAGGACTGAGCCCAACTTTATTACATTTTCATTGAAAATCAATCATTTGCTTGAGTACTGAAGCTTTTGCTGTTAAGAGTCCACCATTAGGATGCAAATTAGGCTCATAGAATCAACAAAGACAGTAGTAAGCATGACAGGAAGTGGTGGGAGTGGAGAAAAGGTCAGTAGTGCACACAAATGGAACCCCAAGAAAAGGTGCCCTTTATTATTATTCTCAGACTTTAGTGTGCATTAGAATCACCTGGAGGCTTGTTAAGGCAGCTACTTGGGCTCCACCCCCAGAGGTTCTGATTCAGTAGGTCTGGCAGTGGGGTCTGAGAAGGTACATTTTGAACAAGCTCCGAGGTGATGCTGATGCTGCTGATCCAGGGGGCACGTTTTGAGAACCTCTGAGCTAGTCAACCTTTTTGCCCAAAGCAGTAATCTATTTTGCAATATCCATGGAGATAGGGTCATGATTAAATCCTTCCACAGATGTGGTTCTTGTTGCATTTCAAGGTGGAGGTTTTTTTTTTTTTTTGTCTTTTTCCGTGTCCGGCAACGGATCGCAACCCTCAGTGTTGCCCCCGTACCGGACCGGGGACCGGCAACGGGATTGCAACCCTCGGCGTCGCTCCCGCGCCTCGCTCAGCCAGTGAGCGGGAACCGGTCTGTATGTGGGATCCGAACCCTCGGGCGGGAGCGCCGCTGCGCTTCCCAAGCGGCGCACTATCCAGTGCGCCACCGGGCCGGCCCTCAAGGTGGAGTTTTTATGGATAACTCTCACGTTTCTTGAACTGAACCAAAATTTGTCCCTAACACCCTCCACCCGCTGATCCCAGGTATCCCTCTGAGGTTCTCACAGAATGTATGCACCTATTTATATTATGGGAGTTTTTTAATAATCAAAGACAGCCATCCTGTCCTGCCTGTCCCTTCTTCCCTGCACCAATCTTTTCTGCTCCTTCAGCCATTGTTAAGATTGGAGGATTTCTATCAACAATCAGTCTGTTAAGTTTGTCAATTTCTTTCTTACACCATAGTGCCCAGAACTGGCCATAATGCTCCATTTGGGACCTGACTAGCTCAGAGTATAGTCTCTTGAACTGGATACTTTTTTTTTTAAGCCAGTCAAATTTAGCAGTGGGTGGTTGTATACCAACTTTAGTGACAGTAAGTTATGATAACCCACTACCATCAGACCACCTCTGGATGCTTCTTAAATGTAGATTGTATATTTTTTAACAAACCATTTCCCACAGTTAGCCAAAATCTAGAATTTTTTACATGAGCTTGTATCCAGCCAGGTCTTTTCCATCTGTCCTTAATTAGTAGACTTTTTAACTTAAGAGCTACATTTAACATTTTATTCTCTTCCAGGTTGGCTGATTAGCTGTTTGTTAGAGAGCAGTACTGTAACACCAAGGTCAAGGATTTGGATCCCCTTACCAGCCAGCCACCAAAAACCCCACAAAAAAGCACCTAAACCTCTTAAATGTAACTTTGTGGGTTCTGCTCATTTTAAAAAATATATTATTAACTCATACCTTAATAACAAGGTGATGGTAGCAGGGCTGGTAAGAAGATGACAGACCCCAAATATGAACTTACCTGTTTTACGACTTTGCCTGGGGTCCTTACTCAAACTTCATTCTCCAAACAGCCACTAATAAGTGACACGGTGTTCTGCGATCTCCAGACTAAAGACCATCATATGCCAACATTTCCGGGTCAACCCTGGTTTCAAATATTCTTTCTACTGCCACAGATATACATGCCAAACTATGACTGTAATTTGGAGTTCAGAAAATGTAGTCCGTACAGCTCTGCCTTTACTCCAGGTGTTTACAGATAATAGAAGACCACTATTTTGCCTGGTTAAGCTGGAGGGGGATAACAAAGGGGACCAGACAGAGAGGAGTTGAGAGGTTACAGTCACAAATTTAACGTCAAGGACAACATTAAATAATGCAATTTTGGTTCCATTTTCCAAAAAGTGAAGTTCTGCTTTGATTGGTGCACCTGGCTACCCAGATTTCTCATTGATTTAGCCAACTACTTAACGGATGCCGCATATCTTGAAGATGTTATTTTTCACTCCCTCCTGAAGCATGCGATAATACTTCTCTACCTTTGAGAGACACATAAGATGCACGTCTCTGAGGTCAGGAATTAAACTGATGTAACTAGATGTCGAATAGGAAATGCAGAAGCTTGTATGTCAGCTCCGTCTGCCTTCAGATCCTTGCGAGTGATGTGGGTTTTCGGGAGGGGAAAAGCACAACACAACAGACATTTGCAGACGACTTTGGAGTGGTCTGTGCATCTTACTACCGGAGGGCTTAACTATCTATGGCAGTAAGAAGAAAGGGGCGTGCGGAGCTCATGAGACCCTGAAGGGACAGAGCGGGGAATGTGTCGGGTGTCTCATCCACAGGCGTTGTAAAGCATGGCACTGGCGGTAGCAACATTGCATTGCGAGCGTACTCTTCAAGATGGGGACACGTAGACAGGGAATGGCTTCTTCCAACACCAGCCACTTTCAAGGAGCACCGCTGAACCTCCACGGCACGAAGGGGGAAAGCTCGCTCGCTTCCATGACCTTTCATGAAAATGGAGAAAATTCTTGGTTTCCACATTTTCTTGCGGTTTGAACCGAAAGTTAAAAAGGGACTTTTTACATTGCACATTGCGCCTGACCTTACCTATCACTAACGAATAATGCATGCCGAAGACAAGCCGCGGCATGGAGGACCTCGACCGGCTACCGAGCGCCGAGAAGGAACCCTGGGCTGCGCAGGAGCCGGAGCGCCCGGGTTCGGCCCCGACAGGCTGTTCGCGCGCTGGGAGTGGGATGTTTGCGGCCCAGGGAAAGGGATGTCTCCCCGAGGGCTGTTTCGCAGCGAGGCTTGCGTGGTTCGCAGCGGGGCGCTCCCCGGGGAGCAGCTGAGCTCAAGGGCGGGCCAGGAGGCGCGGGGTGACCAGGAAGCTCCGGGACCCGGTCGGCGCGTGTACGTGTCTGCGCACCGTGGGGGAGGTGCAGGGCGTGTGCACGGCACGGGCGGGACGCGCGCCGGTGCGGGCACCGCTGCATAGGAGGCCAGCGCCTCCGGGGGAAAATACCGCGCAAAGCCCGGCCGCCGCAGGGTGCTAGCCCGGAGAGCCGAGCGGACGTGCAGACAGGGCTCAGAGCCGCTCCGGCCAGCGCAGTAACGCGCAGCCACTACACCCAGGGGCGGGAGACAGGGGGCTACAAGGAAAGACGACGCGAGGACCTCCGTGCACCCCAGGGAGGAGAGGGAGCTCCAGGGATACGCGCGCGTCCGGGACGGGCGGAGCACGCGCAGCTCGCTCCCAGGCGCGCTCACCGCGAGGTCTGAAAGCCCACAGCGCGGGCGGGTATTAAGGGGCAAGGAGGAGGCGTGGCTTGGCCGAGACAAGCCAATGGGCCGGGGAGGGGCGCGCGGGGGCGGAGCTCAGGCAGAGAGCTCCGATTGGCCCGTTCGCCCTCCGGTATGCAGATATGGTATGAGTCACGTGCCAGGGGCCCGGACGACTTCCTGTTGGAGACCCATGTGGGGCGGGGAAAGGGGCGCGAGCGCCCCGTCTGGCTGGAGCTGGGGGAGGGGGGGTTCTTGTCAGTTAGAGCAACAAGATGGCCGCGGTGGCAGCTCCGCACCTCAGTGCGACGGCCTCGGGAGCCGCAGCCGCCGTCAGCCCCGCAGCCGCGCAACTCTAAACGCCGCCCGGCCCGCCCCCACCGCCTTCTGACAGGGCCGTCCTCGCGCCCGCCGCGCT
>NW_007727444.1:226357-265423 GCF_000696425.1 Galeopterus variegatus
GCCGCCGGGGACGGAGCCCAGGTGAGAGCGGCCGCCCGCGCCCTTGCCGCCGCGACTTTGCCCGGAGGTTCGCGGGCCCTTTGTTCGGCCGAGCCGGGGTGGGAGGTGGCCGAGCGACCCGCGTGCGTCCCCGGGAGCGCGTCCGCGGCGCCGGGCCCCGCCGGCCCGGATAGCAGGGTCGCGGGTGTGCGTGTGGGAGAGATGTGCAGACGTCCAAGTGTGCAGCACAATCAGACGCGGTGGGAATGCATGCCTCGGACGTGGCTCAGTTCCTTTTCTTTTTTTAGCCAACGCAGTGGGAGAAATTCGGTCCCCTCTGAATAGTCTACCCGCAGATTTCTCATTTCCGATGGCATGCCCAGATCCAAAGTGTTTTGGCTTGGGACCCCAGCACCGTTGTTTGGGGGAACAGGAAACCCGAGGGCGTGCTTTGGGTGGGCAGGAAAGGAGCCCTGGGCGCTTTGCGGGTCTGAAATCAGGTGGATTTGTAACGGTGCCGTGGACTACGGAGTAATGCGTATGAGGAAAACGAGCCGGGCCACATCTGCCCTGTTATCAGATAACGTAACCCGAGCGCCTCACCGCCACCTCTGCTTTAAGCGATGCATCGTCTGCAGCTTTACCTTGTGGATGAGATTTAATCAATGGATTGGTAGCTGTTGAGATGTGCAGATGTGGAATAGGGGTTACCTGCGCGTTAACCTGGCCACGGAATCATTCGTGTGCGCGTTATCCTGAGCTTTAGGAATCTCAGCAAAGACGAAGGATTGCTGCTTGGTGGTTGTGCTGGGAGGTGGGGGAGGAGGAACCGCTGCATCTTGGCTGCTGCACCTATTGCACTGGAAGGCATTTGATGGTGTTGGCGATTCTCTGCGTAATTAATGGAGTTGCCTCAAACCTTTGCCTCTGCCAGACGAAGCCTCCATTTGAGTGGTCTGCTCGGTTATTTCTAGATGTGAACTGCAGATTCTGAACTCAAAATGGTGCTCTAGATGTCCAACTTAAGCGTCTTGAAGGAGTTGCAAGTTGGAGCCTTCTGGCTGGTTTAATCCATTGTGTTACCGAGGTTCGGTTTTTTCTCGTGTGTTTGGTGTTCACGTTGATGTACTTCGGCCGGTATAGGTAGTGAGTTTATGATTATCATTGTGAGAGGCTTGTACATCTCTGAATGTAATTTAACCCTGCATAAGGCTTATTTTACGCAAGTTATTTCCTACGTTTAGAATTGAATAACTGGGATTGAAACACTGGAAACGTGGCTTGAGTGATTTTAGAGGACAGTGGAGGCCAGTGAAATGTGTACGGGGTGCTGACATTTATTTTCAGAGTCTCCACACTTCCTTCAGTATTATGTGAATGAGTAAATGATAAAACTTAGCCCCAGGCCAGATGAACTTGGTTGACAGAGGACACCTTGAAGAAATTTACATTATTCCCGAACAACAGAGGTGGTGATGGTCTTTGAACACTTCAGTGTGGCACCCCTAGGATGCTTTGTTGATGAGAATGACGCAAAATGAGGTTTTAAAAATGATTAGTTCAGTTATAATTTCTGAATTTATTCATGTTTACAAAACAAAGTAATGGTGTGAATACTTGTAACTTTGTTTACCTATACTGAATTTTTTTAAAATCAGAAAGTATTTAATATTTTTATTTTTATAAGAATAGAGATTTTTAGAATCTGTTTTTCTTTCACCTGGGCACACAGGTCATGAGAAACATATCTAGAAAATGGTAATCGTAAAAAATACATATACATATACATGCACATACATACAGACTTGATTTTAATACTTTATTTTTAATGCTTCTCAGTTTTGCTGTTAAGATATGAAATTAAATAAGTTTGACTGAGACTGTCATAAGGCTTAGTCTTAATCATTTCATTTTGGATTTTGGCATTTAAATATTCTGGTAGTAACTTGGGGTACATGTAAATGTTGATTTTTAGGTTTTCCTCCTTACAATGTTTATTGTTGTTGTTGAAGTGGCATATGTTTAACACTTTAACAAAGATTATTTTGTAACAGGTTTATATTTATACCTAGTTGGCTCAAGAATTTTGGGGTAAATAGTTGCCATTAGGGGGCTGATTATAAGGGGAAAGTGGGACAAACTATTTCATTTGCTGTTCAGTGATTACTAGGTTACGTGGGGAATATATGGAACTTTAAAGTATTTCTCACCACCACCACCTTTTTTGTTTAAACAGCCAGCTTTACTGTGATAAATTTGTGATTTTCCAAATGCTGTCTTCTGGCTCACTTCCAAAATCAAGCTGGAGGAGGAGGTCAGGGCTGGAGTAGGACAGCCTTTTTCCTTAGTGAAGAGAGTTTTCAGTTGGAAAGACATGGAAGATAAAATTCCTGCAGTACTGGCTGAGAATGGGGTGTTTGCATTACCTCCCTAATCCCAAGAGATGGGGATGAGGTCTTGAATATGAACCCTTGCTGGACCCAGGAAAGTGATGCTAACTTGATATTTAAAAAAAGATTCCTAGTGGAAGTTACTTTATTTATCCATTATTTGATTTGAATATATAGGGAGTCTTTGGCATCATGTAAGTTCCCCAACAACTTAACATTTTAAGGTTGAAGAGCTGTTTTAAAGACTATTTACGCATCCTTCTGGCCTTCCCCTATAGGAATTGGCTCTATTAGATTGCATGCTTATGTTTTGGATGACTATTTAACACTCGGCCAGGGTTTATTGTGCAAAGGTGATATTTGAAAAGATTTTATAAGAAAGGAAGTAGATTGGCTGTGAAGTCTGAGGTTGTTCCACATATCAAAATAGCATATGAGACAAGATTCGGGGATGGAGCAAGCAAAGCAACTGAAGCCCGTGGGGAAAACCTGAGAAACAGAGAAGGAGACAAGAGAGATTTGTGGAAGCAGGAGAGGGATAGGTAGAGGGATCAGGAGGTGGAGCCCTGAACAGACCGAGGGTGGAAGGTTCTAGGTAAGCAGGAAGAATCAGGTAACTTTTTGTCTATTGTTTTGTTTCTGTTTTCTTTGGTTGCAATTGTTTTGGCTTCCTCCTTATGATTTTGAGACAATCAAATGGGTTTCTATCTTTCATTCAAGCTTTATTTCAGAGGGTCTTCCAGTGTTTTAGATATACAGTGAGGAAGTCTTTGGAAAGACTATTGGGGATGCAGTCTGTCTTGCATGATAACTGGTTTCACGGTGAAGGCAACTAGATTTCAGTTGCTTAATTAAGATGCATAATATCTTAATAATTTTGTTTGAAGGTGTCATAGATTTGAGTAGGGAGAGAAGGATGTCAAACGAGAGTTGGCCAATATTTTTTTCAGGTAAATTTTACAGGTTTTCATGCTTTAAGCTAGTCTAATTTTAACTGTCTAAATTTTTTACAAATTAGCTTTTAAATAATTGTGCAGTCATGAGGAGAGCATTCTTTACAAAATAATATATAAAAGTTGTCTTTAAATAGATTTTAATGCAATAAAGGTGTTCCCAGTTATAAATTTTCAGCCTATATATAATTTTTCAGGAATATAATTACTTAAAAATATCAAGGTTACTTGTCAGAAATAACTATATTACCTTGCGTAGAGAGTGTATGTGTGATGTTGAAGCTGAGAAATGTATAATCCTTGCCCAGTGAACTTGTTTGAATAACTGGGTTAAAATCATCACACAGGTTTTCTGTGGTACAGATCATGCATTCAAACAGTTAACTTACATAATGAAAAGTAGAATATGTATTTTTTAATTTTCCAACTGTGCTTTAACAAGGTTTTGCGTGTTAAAAACGTGGTGAAAATCCATACCTTTATGCCATTTTGGAGTTTTACTAAAAATGCATTCTTTTCTTGGCTGCAGATGTTTTCAGAGAATGAAGAAGGTATTGCAGGGATGGAGAGTTGTTTGTTAAGAATGCATTCCTCCTCTGTAGTCCTCAAAAGACTATAGAGCTGTGTGCAGAGCTAGACAATCTGGGCATCCAGCCATAAAACATCACTGCTGTGGCACAGATAGCTGTTTGCACTCTCCTGAGCCCTCCATGGCTGCAAACCATAACAGGAGGAATGGCCTTGGGAAAGCAGCATTCACTGCTATTTTGAACTCTTAATATTCTCTGTGGCTCTCTTGAGTTCCAGCTGTACATTGGGACTTTGGTTTTCTAAGATGTAGTAATGATTAAGGATGAGCAAAAATATAGTTTCTTAAATATATGCCTCTTTATAGGCCAATGGATTTAACTGTTTGCTCCATCTAGGAAATAAGGAGTCTGGAGTTATCCATCCCATCATCTCTCAGTTTGTTTGTCTCTTTGTCACAACACTTTTTTCCTGCTGGAGAACAACCAGCCCGAAGACATAAATGATTACTCGGCCACTGGGCCGCACACAGGGCCTGAGAACTCATCTGGAATCTGTCTTCCTGAGCCTGTAGGATGAATTGGTCTGATGTAGCTCAGTTTCCACTTTACTTCCTCCTAAACCTTTTTGACACTAGTAATTTTTACATTTTTGCACAAAAGTGTGAAAATGAAATAGACTATACAGGTATGTCAACTTACCATTGTTATAAGCTTATAGCATTTTCTGTGACCAAAATCTATTTGTATAAATCCAAGTGATCCTCTGTGATCCTCCAGAATACAAACACCTAAACAGCTCTTTTCTCTTTAATCTGAAGACCCTTTCTGTTTTCCTCCTTTAGACAATTTTAGAAATTAATATTCTATTATATCTTCATGACATTCTTCCTCTAAAGGCTTGAACTGCAAACCTACGATATCACAATATCAAGTCAAATTATTCTTAGCAGATGAGTAACTCCTTTCTATAATTGAGCTTTTTACTAATGTGCAGACTGTCTTTTGACATGACTGACTAGTGCCAAACGCAAATTAGTGCCAAACGCAAATTAGTGCCAAGGTGTTTATTGGGAATGTGTGCTTTGTTTGATTCATTTTATGTGTATACTCTAGCTTATTAAGAATAAGATCTCTCACAACTAAAATCATTTGCTTGGTTTGAGCCTGGCAAAGGTATTGTTTACTTTTTATTCCCAAAGATAATTTCCTTTTAATTACTCTTTTAATAAGCAGGGAAAACCCAGGTTAAAATAGCAACCAGGAATTAAAGTGAGATCTGAAATTGAGAAATGGTAATGTAGGCACAACATATCGCCTTTCCAGTCATTCTTGCTGTGAGAAGATGCTGACCACAGAGTTGTTCAGAAATTACAGGTGTTGGGGGGAAAGATACAGAATAGCCCCTTGGATTGCATTATGTGTTCTCACACTATATATGAAATGTGAAATGCTGAGGAGGAGGGGCAAGGGTGTGTGCAGGCTTTGTTCTTCAGGAAGCTATGGGCCGATGTTTTAAACAAGGTGTTTTTTTTTTGGTAGGAAGGCATGGTGAGGGAAGAAGGTGATAGCTGGGTGGGAGCAAGTACATTTGAGTCACTGAGGACAATTGGGGATTGTGAGGTGGGGCTGGAAGTAGTTAGAAATTTTCCTCTCAGGTAACCAAATCTCTGTTTAAAAAAATCTTCATGCTGGGTAGTCACCAAAAAAAAAAAAAAAATCTTCAAATACATACAACTAGTATTTGAGGATTTACTGTGTGTTAGTATTCCAAGGACATGAATATTTCTTGTTTAATTCTCAGAATGCTCCTGTAAAATGATTGCTTTTATTGTTTCCATTTTACAGATGAGCAAACAGAGGCACAGAAAAAGAAGTAATTTTCATAAGGTCCTACAGCTTATAGAGGTGAAGCCAGAATTTAAGCTGAGACAGTGCCCTTCAGAGTACTAGCCTCACGTGTGATCCATTTGCTGATATTAACTGAATGCTTTTTGAGCACTTTATGTGTATTATCTCATTTGTTTCTTAACAGCAAGTTGTAAGGTTGGTGCTGTTATTGTGTTCATTTTATAGATGGGGACACTGAGGCTGATGGTGATTGAATAATTTGCCCAAAGTCAGAGCCTTAGTAAACATGTCTGGGTCCTCTGATGCCAGAGCCTGAGCTCTTTATTATTCCGTTGTGCTGTCTTCTAAAACCTGAGCCTGTTCACATCATTCCTTTCTTTATGTCAGAGCCTTAGTAAACATGTCTGGGTCCTCTGATGCCAGAGCCTGAGCTCTTTATTATTCCGTTGTGCTGTCTTCTAAAACCTGAGCCTGTTCACATCATTCCTTTCTTTATATTACAAAAACTTTACGCTTTGTATGTGTAGTGACCACAGTGAAGGAAGTCGACTTCTCCCTTCCCTCTTAAAGCTGTCCTTCTAGTGATAGCAAGAGAGATGGGCACCAAACAAATTTTAAAAAGAGACAGCAGTAGATGTTGTGAAGGAAGCCACAGACACGTATAAGAAAGTTAACAAAAATCTAAGGTAGCATATAATTATATAACCACATACTGTATCTCCTTTATGGAGGATGCCTATCAAAATACTGGATGCTCAGAGAAGTCCAGTAGCAAAAGAAATGTTTACCTTTATTAGCTCAGCATTTCCCAAACTTATCTCACCACTGAACATTATTTTCCTTTCATACCACCTTTTAGTTCAATGGAATGGACTTTGGGAAATCAAAAAGAGAGATTGCCTGATCATTTGGAAGAGGGAGTGGGCCTGTGGGTTGGAGTGGTCAGATAAGACTTCGCTTGAAGTGGGTCCTGAAAGACTGGTGGAGTTTGATTGGATAGAGGGATATTCTACAAGGAGACCAGTGGACAAGCCATGTTTGGGGAACGTTTTGGAAAGTGTCTAACAAAATGGCTGGGACATATTAGGGACTCAGTATATTTACTGAATAAATGAACACTGAGGCCTAGCTGTAAGTGGTTTTGTTTTGGCAATAACGTTTAGATGTGCTATACTGGGTTCCTTGTATAACCTCAGTTCCTTGGCTGATTAGGAGCTATTGATGGTTGTTGATGGGTGTGGCATGAACCAAATGGTACATTAGAAAGTTCCCTTGAGCAGAGATATAGTGTTAAGACTATGGCTATTGTAGTTTTCTATATAAGGTGATACAAACTTGGACAAGAATAACGTAAGGTCGAACTGAAAAGGTGTTAGGAAAAATCAGCAGGACCAAATAATACAAAATGATTGGTGTGGGTTGTTGGAAGGAAAGTGTTCTAAGAGGTTAGGTACATCGTACTTGCTGCTCTTTCTGGAATGTGCCAGAGAGGCTTTAAGTTAAGTAATAAAGAAGCTAATGTTTGGTTAAATACACACATGTCCTTGTTAGATGTTGGTGGGGAAAGATAACATAAGATAGCCATTTTAGGAGAGTTTGTTATGTGGGATTGTGTTCTAGGGTAGTGATTTGGCTCACAGCATAAATCCATGTAATGAGTAATGTAATAATAGGGTTCTGCTGTTAATTATGGTGAATATGCTCAATGAAATCAAATTTTCTTAGTACCATATCCATAAAAAATACTTAACTCAGACCTTATATAACAGTCCCAAATATATTGTAACCATTTATGGGTATGGAATATTGATAGAAAAGAAGGGAAAACAAAAATATTCAATGTTTCAAGGAAACATAAGCTCAGATTATAACATAAATAGTATAGCAGCGTTAGTAGTAGTTGTATTGAAGTTACTAGAGATTTCATAAATTTAATAGACTTCTTAAAGTTAAGGAATAATGGATTTTTTTAATAAAGAAAAAAACTAAAACAATGAAATGGACTTTTTTACCTCTGTGAGTGAGGTAGAGAAGCTTTAAAACAGATAAAAATAGTTCTTATTTTACCACAGTCAGGTGATGAATAAGAATCTTAGCTACTGTTGTACTTTTGTATATATTATGGTTCTGTATTTAATTAATAGAGCATTATTATTTATTCTTTTCTATTCATCCAGACTTTAAACCCCAGCATAGTCCCTTGAAGATAGTGCTTTGCAAAAAGCCTCCATTATTGTGGTCATTTCTTTATTAGATTTGAGTTACTTGTTAGCAGGGATAATTAACAACTTTGTAATTCCTACAATATCTATAGTATTTTATAGTTATTAGGATAAAATTTTTTAGTTTTATTTTGAGTCATGTGTTTCTTCAGAGATGTTACTTCCGCAAATGATCATGGAGGGGAAGGGAAGGAATTGATAATTGAGCACTTTTCCATTGTTCTTACTCTTTTAGGATAATGACCAACCATATTTTCAACTAGTCAGCCCAGCATATGGAGATGCACTTGCAGATTTGGGGAGAGTTAAGAGGGTGAGTCTGTTTTGACAGCCATTATCAAGAGTCCTGGCTTTGGTTTTTTTATTGGTACCCATAGAAATGGGCGATTCCTTTTCCTTGAGGTCCCTGGGCACTGGTGGTAAATACTACTGACCAAATCATGAAAATAATGTGTGACATTTCTTATGGACATTAAAATTTTAGGTATGTTAGGGCCGGCCCCGTGGCTCACTCGGGAGAGTGCGGCGCTGGTAGCACCGAAGCTGCGGGTTCGGATCCTATATAGGGATGGCCGGTGCGCTCACTGGCTGAGTGTGGTGTGGACTGCACCATGCGGAGGGTTGTGATCCCCTTACCGGTCCAAAAAAGAAAAAGAAAAAAGAAAAAAATTTTAGGTATGTTAGATAAATTACAAAACAATTCCTGGTTTGTTTTTCATGTGTTTGATGATAATCTTTAGATATGAGCCCACTGGAAAAAATGAGTGTTATAACTAATGGGATCATTCTGGCCAAGCTGGAATGACTGGTTAGCATATGTTAAAATTATTATTCTGTTCTCCTTTAGAGAGGATTCTATGGAAATAGGTGATTTTAAAAGGTTAGTATCAAATTCCTTTTTCTTTCTTTTTTTTTTTGGCAGCTGTCCAGTTTGGATCCAAATCCGTGACCTTGGTGTTACAGGCTGTGCTGTAACCTACTGAACTAACTGGCCAACCCAAAATTCTTTTTCTTGAAATCAATTTATGTTGATTCATAAGTACTTTTTTAGCAAAAATTTTAGATATAGTTATTTAAATAGTTTACACAGATGCTGTTTAACTTTAGATGGCAAAATTTGGTTAGGTAGATCCTAAGTCCTAAGAAAATGTTTTTTTCTCTTTAACTTGTGATTTTCCAACAAAATCTTAAAGTGGTGAACATTGATTTCAGAATTCAGCCTTTAGGAACATTCCAAAAAAAAAGTTCTCAGTTTCTCTGGCTATTTATTTATTTTCACACAACCATTTCCCCTGTTTTTCTATTTGCTGTACTGAAACTTTGCACTTCAAAGATGGGAGTAAAGGCCTGGTTTGAGGCAATAGGGGGACCACTCTGCTCTCTTTCATTGTATGTATTGTTCTGTTGCTAAGCCTGTTAGCGCTGAAGATATCAGTCCATAGCTGGTGAAAGAATTCCAGACTTCAGTGGCAGTACTTCGAGGAGTGCTTATTGTGTGCCAAGCACAGAGCACTTAATATTTTGTCTCATTTATTCTCCTTAATAGATGAGGAAACCGACGCGCACTGAAGAGGTCAGACCTGCCTGATTCCAGTGACTGTACTCCTAACGGCCCTCTTGTGCCACCTCATTCAGACTGACTGATTTTCATTATCTTTAGAAATATGAGAGATCTTTGTAGCCTCAAATTTGATCTGTGATATCTGACTTATTAATAAAAAAATTTATCAAATGTCACATATGTGTCTAATGGGTTGGAAGTTCACAGCTCTAAATAGTATCATTTTGGTCTCTAAAATATATTAAGAGAAAATTAACTTTGATGTGTTTGTAATGGTATTTATATTTGAAAACCCTGATGTAAATTTTCTTTTCTCCCTGGTTTCTAACTCATACGTCTAGAATGCAGCTTAGGCAGGAGTGTGCCTGTGAGACAAGCATAGATCTCATGGATTACTCTTTTTCTCTGCCACAGCAGCAGGTTTTTCTTGGAGCATTATATGAAAATTAACATTATCAAAAAATTTAAGCCCATTTAAAGGGATCCTAGTTTTGATCCAAATTATAAAATGTGGGAAGACATTTCTGTAAAAATCTGTGTCATCTTGAAATTACTAGAATGCCTTAGTTAATGGGGTAAGCTATAAGTAAGCCGCCCTTGTTATGTAAGAGCAGCATATGAATGGGTGATAACTGTCTTTCTTTTGTCTAATTCAACTACTTCCTGTTCAATCTCAAATCTCGGTTGGAAAGCAATTTCTCTCACTTGACCCATTTTTCTTCTGCATTACATCTTTCTTCTGGTTCTTCAACACAAAAAGTTTGAAGGAATGGAGTATTGTAAACCCTTAAAGACTTATAAGGTGAGATTCAGACACCTGTAATATTATCTTTTGTTTCATTATTTGGCTGTCTGATTGGAGAGAGAGCAGCTTTGCTTCTTTACTTTGATATTATAGTTTTCAGAAGAGATATATATTAAATGACTGAGGTTCGGTAGAGAGGCATATGGGTATAGAAAAAAACAGGAGGGGGTAAAGCTCTTGTTTTAGTAACGTGGACAATTTAAGGATGTCACAGTTTTCGTAAACATATGGAATAAGTCTAAAATTAATATATCCATATTGTAAAATGTTTGTTTATCTGGAGACCTAGGTCTTTGTCCCGTAAGTTAATCTAGTGGTGATATTATTAACATATTCATTAGTCACAGGTATGACATACTGTTATGTGATGACATTTATTTCACATCCTTGGCTTGATTTGGCTTCTGTGAATTGAATTGGCTTTTCTAAAATACCTATTATCAAATCAGTCTCCTTTATGAAACCTTCTCTAACTTCACTCATGGTAAGTAAACTTTATAGTCTCTTTCTTCTCACTCTGATTATCTCATTTAGCCCCATGACTTTAAATACCACATATGTACTGAAGACTCCTAAGTTTTAAATCGCAAGCCTGGGTTGCTCCCCAGACTCAGTATTTGCATATCCAGTTGCCTGCTCCACGTTTCCGTGTGGCTATTTAATGGGCATGTCCACTTAACAGGTTCAGAACTGAACTCCTGTCCTTGCCCCCACATCTGCTCTGCTTGCACTCCTACCCACTTAACTCAAGAGCACTTCTGTCCTTCTAGTTGCTCCAGTCAAAACTTTGAGTCTCCCTTTCGCTCCTCTTTCTGTTCATGTACAGTCCACCAGAAACTAAACAAGAGCTTTCTAAATAATCCATAGGTCAAAGAAGAGATCGCAAGGGAAAATTAGTAAACACTTTGAACTGAATAAAAAAAGTAAGCAGGACATATTGAAATTCATGTGATGCAGCTAAATGGTACTAGGAGGGAAATTTATAACTGTAAATGTCTGTATTAGAGAAGGAGAAGGATCTCAAATCAGTAACTTAAGCTTCTACCTATGATTCCAGAGTAGAACAAACTAAACCTACAGCAAAGAGGAAAAAAAAGGGGGTGGTGGTGGTGGAAATAAAGATTAGAGTGGAAATCAATGAAATAGAAACATAAAAACAGTAGAGAAGATCAGTAAAACCAAAAGCTGGTTAATTACAAAGATCAACAAAATTGACAAACCTGTAGCTAAAAGGACCAAGAGAAAAACAGAGAAGAAACAAATTACCAAAATCTAGAATAAATGAGGGGACATGAAACTGATCTTACAGAAATTAAAGTAGATATTATAAACAAATTAGGCAATTTAGATGAAATGTACAAATTCTTAGAAATAGATTAGCAGAACTGACTCATGAAGAACAGAGAATCTGAATGGACATATAACAAGAAATTGGATTAGTAATTTAAAATCTTCCCTCAAAGAAAAACCCAGGTCATCTTGTCTTTACTGGTGAATTCTGCCAAACATTTAAAGAACTAATACCAAGCCTTCACAGACATTTACTGAAAAGAAAAGAGGAAGGAACACTTCCCAGCTGATTCTTTGAGGCCAGAATTACCATGATAACAAAGCCAAAGACATCACAAGACGTTAAAGTACAGCCCAATATTCCTCATGAATGTGGACACAAAATCTTCAATAAAGTATTAGGAAGCCACGTCCAGCAACGTATAAAGAGGATTAGATAGCATGACCAAGTGGGATTTATCTCAGGACTCCAAGGTTGGGTTAACTCTCTAAAATCAATTAATATAATACATCATATTAATAGAAGAACAAAACCATATGATCATCTCAGTAGATGCAGAAAAAGCATTTGACAAAATCCAACACGTATTTATGATTAAAAAACTTACAGCAAATTAGGTATAGAAGGGGACTTCTTCAACTTGATAAAGAGCATATATGAAAAATATGCAAAACACAATAAGTTAACATCATACTTAAGGTGGAACGGCTGAATATCCTCTCTGTAAAATTGGGAACAAAACAAGTTCCATTTATTTCTATTCAGCATTGTACTGGAAATTCTAACCTGTGCAGTCAGGTAAGAAAAAGTAATAAAAAGCATGAAGATTAGAAAGGAAGAAGTAAAACTGTTTTTATCCACAGATAACATGATCCATGTGTAGAAAACCACAAAAAGTTACTAGAACTAGTAAACAAGTTCAACAAGATCATAGGATGCAAGATCAATATTAAAAAGTTATTTGTATTTCTGTATTTACATTTGAAACAATTTGAAAATGAAGTTACAAAACTATTTTATTCACTGTAGCATCAAAAAAATGAATACTTGGTGATAAATTTAACAAAAGAAATGAAAGATGTTTACACTGAAAACTGCAAAAACATTGCTGAAAGAAATTAAAGAGGATTCAAATAATTGGGGAGACATTCTGTGTTGATGGATAGGAAGACACAATATTGTTAGGATGGCATTTCTCCCTAAATTGATCTATAGAGTCAGTGCAATCTCTATCAAAATCCCAGACCTTTTTTTTTGTCAAAATTGACGAACTGATTCTAAGATTTATGTGGAAATGAAGAAGACTTAGAATAGCCAAAAAGATTTTGATAAATAACAGAGTTTAAAGAAGGACTTAGAATTCCTAATTTAAAACATACTGTAAAGCTAAAATAAGGCAGTGTGATACTGGCATAATGACAGACGTATAGACAAATAAATCAGAATTGAGTGTTCAAAAATAAACCTTTACATGTATGGTGAATTAGTTTTTGACAAAGGTGCCAAGGCATTTCAGTGGAGAAAGGATGGTCTTCAACAAACGATTCTAGGATAATTGTATTCCCATGTGCAAAAAAGATGATTTAGGGCCGGGCCGTGGCTCACTTGGGAGAGAGTGGTGCTGACACCACCAAGTCAAGGGTTAAGATCCCCTTACCGGTCATCTTTAAAAAAAAAAAAAAAGATGATTTAGACCCTTACCTCACACCATACACAAAAATTAACTCAAAATGGATCATAGACCTAAATGTAAGAACTAAAACTATACACCCTTTAGAAAAAAAGTAGGAGAGAATCCTCATGACTTTTAATTAGACAATGAGTTCTTAGATACAACAGCAAAGGCATGATCCTTAAAAGGAAAAAAATTGGTAAATTGAACTATATCAAAATAAAAAATTTTGTATTTCAAATGACACCACTAAGAGAACGAAAAGAAAAGCCACAGACTGGAAGTATATATTTGAAAATCATTTAGCTGATAAAGGACTTGCATTCAGAGTATGTAAAGAACCCTCATAACTCAGTAATAAGACAAAGTACGCATTGTAAAAATGGGCAAAGGATTATACTAAAGGAGATATACAAATAGCTAATAAGCACATAAGATGCTCAACATCATTAAACATTAGAGAAATGAAAGTTAAAACCAGAGTGAGATACCACCTTATACTCACTGGAATGGCTACAGGTAGGCAATAAAAAGGATGTGTAGAAATGGAAACCCTTCTACGTTGCTGGTGTGAATTGCTTAGTGCAGCTGCTTTGGAAAACAATTTAGCAGTTTCTTAAGAAGTTAAACATAAATTTACCATACAACCTAGCAGTTCCTCTTCTGCTTAACCTAATACAAATAAAAACTTGTGTCCATACACAGAAACATGAACATGAGTGTTGTTCATAATAGCCAATAAGTGGAAACAGTGCAGATGACCATAACAAAATAACAAAATGTGTTATATCCATACAGTGGAAAATTATTCAGTAATAGAAAGAATGAAGTACTGATACATGCTAGAACATGGATGAACCTCAAAAAGATTATTCTGAGTGAAAGGAGTCAGGTTTTATTTATGCAGTATTTCTAGAAAGGGAAAATCTGTAGGAACCAAAAGTATATTAGTGGTTGTCTGGGACTGAGGATGAGAATGGGGATTGGCTGAAAATGGGCACAAGGGATCTTTTGGGGGTAATGGAAATGTTCTAAAACTGGATTATGGTTATGGCTGCACAGCTTTGTAAGTTTACTCACTTTTTTTTTTAAGAGAGAAAGAAAAACTAGCCTGTTATCTTAAGGCTTTGATGCATGTTAAAATGTATATGCTTATTATCAGACATTTCTATATTTTTTATTAAAAATATGAGGGCTTTTTTGCATGTGTTTTTGCTTGTTTTTATTTTGGATTTATATTACCATTGCTGTTTAATGTTCTGTTTAATCAAGGTGATAATGGATTAGCAACAACAGTATTATTAACGAGCATTATATCTTGTTTATCAGTTGCGTTTCCAAGAGTAAATCTTAACTAATTTAAACTATTTAAAATGTACAGAGTTTACAGAGGAGAAAACAGCCCCAAAGAGGTGATGTGACTTGCCTAAGGTCAGACAATCCTGGGTTAAAACCTAGGTCTTGCCAATACTAGTTTTCTGCTTCTTGGCACAGGTAAATGAGCAAAGGAAAAGAATTTGTAAATCAGATTAGTTAGCAAACATATTTAAAAAAATTTTTTTGCCAGTAATCAGAGAAAGTCAAATTAAAGAAACCAGGACTTTCTTTTTTTAAAGCTTATTCAATTGGCAAAATTTTAATATGATGCTAAGGAGGATGAGAAAAGAAATTCTTACACTCATCTGTTGCTGGTGGCAGTGAAACAGGTACAAATACCTTTAGGTGGTGAAAATCATAACACATATCAAAAGACTCAAATACTTTATTACCTCTGGTGAGGTTATTTTTTAAGCAACTGTATTAAGGTTTTTCCTGACATACATTAAACTGCACATATTTTGGTATATGTACGTATGCCTGTGAAACCATCACCACAATCAAGATTATGCATATAGCTGTTGAGGTTAAGTTTATAAGTGTGTTGGTGGGAGGGGTGGGGCAGAGTTCTTGAAGGGGAAAAGAAGCAAAATTTTAAAAACTGGGCAACCACTGGAAAGATGGTGATAGAGGGAGGTGGGGATGCCTTTCTTATAGTTTTACCTATAAAGGCAGTTACACGTAGCAGTTTTTAAAATATTTGTCATTCTTGTAGGAAGGTAATCATCTCTTAAATATTGTTTAGTCAAACCTTTTACTTTTGGGGGTTAATCTGTTCTCTTGAAAATATAGGAAAGCATTGGTTATGAGACTTTTGGACTTCATTTACAAGTAAAGTTTCAACAACAAAAAGAACCAACATATGGTTGTCACTGCCACATAAGACAATTGAATAAAAACCACCCCATCCACTCTTGCCACATTTACGTGCAAGAAAGTAGAAATCATACCATCTTACAGGAGAGTCCTGTAAATTGAGTAAATACAACTTTATGAAAAGTTTACCTCATTATCCTTATTTTTCTCATTTTGAGGAGTTACGAAACTTTCTTATCAACTGATAACCAGTATTCGAGGACCACTGGTATAAGCACAGTCTTTACAGTTGTTAATTCTGGGCTAGATTTCTAGGAATGTCACTCATGAGCTAGGTGACTTTGGGTTTATTATTTTAGTTTCTCTGAGCCTTTGTTTGCTTATCTGGAAGAAGTGAATAATAATGCATACCATTACAGGATTATTGTAAGGATTAAATGAGATAGATATGACCATAGTAATCCTTTGGTATAATTTGTAAGGTGGGGAGGAGGGTTGTTTTACCCTGAAAACATTCACAAGTGCTGTCATATAAAATTACTGTCTGAGAAAAAGACATAGGATAGAGATTGCATTTGTATTCTTTGTTAAGACTATTAGGATTTGTTTTTATGATGATCAGATCGTCAATTTAATTTACTATATTTCACACAGAGAATCCCCAGTCAGGGTTCCAGATATGCTTATAAACCTGTCTCCTGTGGCATTTAGTTATCATAATGTGGTGATGTTGGGTTCTTATCACTGAAGTCAGTTGTTCAGGTAAAGCTTTATTTAGTAATACAGATAGCTAAGAAATATATAGTCACTTATTCACTTTATATATAAAGCTTGGCTTTTCTCTTCATTTTAGAGATATGTTAAAGAGAGAAAAAATAGAATGCTTAACATGTTGCTAGTCGACATATAAACTGTATGAATCATATGACAGATGTTTCCAGATGGTGCTACTCTTTATAATGATTATACAAGGAGTCTTCAAAAAGTTCATGGAAAGATTTGTATTATCTTTTAATTCTATTTTGCCACAAGCTTTTTGAAGTACCCTTGTATATGTATACATTTTACTAGATTATAAGCTCCTTGAAGGTAGGATTTATGTTTAATTCATCTTTTTATCTTTTATAAAACGTAGTTTATTGACTTACAAGAAAGTATCAAAAAGTTTGAAGACCCATTATACACTGTAGATAGTATGTAGTAGGCAGTCAATAAGTAATACTTGGTTGATTGAATAACTAATTCATCATATGTATTAGGTTTATATACCGACTTCTACTAGTATCAACTTTCTCTTCAAAGTTTGACGAGATTCAGGTAATGCAGAGAGTATAGTGAGCAATAATATTGTATTTTCAGTTCCACTAATATCTTTTTTAGATGACTAATCTTCAGTAATTTTAAAGCTTTGGGTAATGAAAAGCAACTCCCTGTCTCAGAAATGTTAGATATTTTATATGACATGATACAAAGCAAAAAGACAACTTTTTATGGCAAAAGGAAACCAACATTTATTGAGCCCTAAGTTGGTGCTAGTACAGCATCTTAACTTTTTAAGTAATCATAGATCCCTTTGAGAATCCAGAAAATCTTAAATAGAACAAGGAAGTTATAAAATAATTTATCTCCAAGAAGTTTCTCCTTTTCAAATTTCATAATTTTTTTTGTATTTACCTCAGGACTTAAAAAAGAGGGATAGCTATTTAATTTGTTTTATGAAGCTAGCATAATTATGACACAAAACCAAGAAAAATGATAGCCAAAAATGCTAACTTTAGATTTTCTGTCACATAAATGTATAAGACTCTTAAATTAATTCATCAGTATTAGTGTTATTTCCTTTAAACCTCTAGAGAGAACTTGAAACAAATGTTAACAGCATGTTAAAACAATAGAATATTAAGATCAAGCAAGGTTTATCTTTGGAATGCAAACAACTCTACTAATATTCCATTGCAGTAACAGATCAAATAAGAAAATTTGTAAGATTATCCCAATTGCTACCTGGAAAGTCATTCAGTAAAATTCAATATCCTTTCAGACTTCTGCTTCTGGCGAAGGTTGACTAGCTGTGTCAGACCATCCCTGCTGCCATGTACTAACAAAAGCTAGGTAGATAATAAAAAGCAACTACTTAAAGGCTTTGGAAACTACCAGAGCATTGAGGACTTTGAGGGGCCAAGATCCCATAGAGAAGGGAGGTATAAAAAGAGGCAGAATAAACAATTGGTGCCACATGACCCCTCAGAGACATTTGCCAACTGAAAAGCTATAACTGAAAAGCTCAATAGAAAGCTGAAGTCGAGAAGCTGAGCAGAGTTTTCAGCAGACTTAGGGGTTCAGGGATGACAGAGGAGGAAGGACCCTGGTAAACATCCCAGGCTTTCAGTTGGAAGCCTCCCCTTTACTTCCCCTGATAACAACTTTTTAACCCTAAGAGTATGGTGAACCTAAAAATGATCCTGAAATCTTGCCCTCACAAAAACTAAAACTTAGTTTTGAATTAGCTAAAATAAAGTGATTCACCCCCTACTCTTGAAGGTTTTTTCGGCAGCTAGCTGGTATAGAGATCTGAACCTTCGACCTTGGTGTTAAAAATAAGGTCATGCTCTAACCAACTGAGCTAACCACCCAGCTCACCCCCTACTCTTAAGTGCCTGTCAGAAACAAAATTAAATCCTCTCCGGACAAAGACATCATCATCCAGAGCCTCAGATTATATCTTTAAATTTTGTCACATGCAAGACTAACATTCCATCAAAAACTAGACATATAAAAAGACTGAAAATAAAGAGAAAAGACAGGCAATAAAGTCACTCACTGAGATACAGATATTAGGGTTATCAATACATTAAATGACAAATGGACAATTTCAGCAGAAAACAGGAAAGTATGAAAAAATATTAAATGGAAATTCTAGAATTGAAAAGTACAGTAAATAAAATTAGGAATTCAACAGAAGGGTTTAAGAGCACAGTATTCACAGCTGAAGAAAGAGTTAGTGAATTTGAAGACAGATCAGAAGAAAATATCCATGCCAAATCATAGAGAGTGAAAAGGAAAGTGAAGAGAAAAAAATACATACGAGACAAATGGGGCACTTAGAAGTCTGAAATACTTGTGACTGGACTCTCAGAAGGAAAGGAGAAAAATTAGATCAGAAGCAATATTTAAAGAGATAATGGCTGAGAATCTTCCAAAACTAATTCAAGCTATCAAGCCACAAATTAAAAATTACTGTAGACTTAAGCAGAATAAATGCCGCTCACCAGAAAAAAACACCAAAACCCCCCCCCCAGAAATCTTAAAATCAGCCAGAGGAAGAAAAAGATGCATTACCTTCAAAGGAGCAGCATTAAGGACTGATGATCTACCTTGCAGAGGAATGGATATCAGAAGACAGTGTAACACTAAAAATTTATATCAAGCAAAAATATCTTTCAAAAATAAAGGTAGAATATAGACATTTTCAGACAGACAAAAACTTGAGCGAATTCATCACCAGCAGGTCTACACTAAAGGAACTGTAAAGAAAGTTCTCTGTGTAGGAGGAAAAGTATTCTAGATGGAAGCATAGAGATGCAGGAAGGAGTGAAGAACACTGGAAAGGATAAATAGATGAATGGATGAATACTAACTGTATAAAATGGCAAAAATAATAAATGATGACAGCAGCACAAAAAGCTGGAAAAGAATAAATATAGTTTAAATGTCCAAGGTTCTTGTAATTTACAGTCACATGCTGCTTAACAATGGGGATACTTTCTCAGAAATGTGTCATTAGGTAATTTTGTTGGGCAAAAGTGTATCAGGAGATGAAACAGCAGTGAATTTTCTTGTTATCTCTATTGGTCACTGGTTGCATGAGTGTGGGCCCTCTGTGTTACTGAGTCTTTCTGTGCTTCACTTTCCTCACCCAGTAAGTGGGCATTAGAATAATACCCCTACAATGTCATGAAAATTCAGTATAGATAGGTATTGTGCCCGGCAGTCAGCAGGCCCTCAATGAATGTTAACTGTTATTAACTATTATTTTGCTATGGAGATGGGTGGGAATTATTTTAAAATGCAAGAATTCTAAAGTAGACGACTATCCTTTCACTTGGGGTCAGACCTAATGTGTCAAATGCTTGGCTTTCTACCTTGAAAGTCTGAGCTATCTTTAGGAGGGTCAGCCTGTGGTGCTAGGCAATCCTTCTGAACGTATTCTGCAGTAGGTTTGTTTGTACCAGCATCACCACAAACCCGTGAGTAATGTGTTGTGTTATGATGTCACTAGGCCATAGGTATTTTTAGCGCTATTTTAATCTTTTTTTTCTTTTTTTGGTGGCCAGCTGGTATGGGGATCCGAACCCTTGACCTTGGTGTTATCAGCACCACGCTCTATTGAGTGAGCTAACCTGCCAGCCCTCCATTTTAATCTTAAGGGACCACTGTCCTATATATGGTTTGTTGTTGATCTAAACGTTGTTTTGTGGTGCATGACTGTATATTAGACTTCATTGAGTCAGAGATACATAATGTAATATCTAGAGCAATCCTTCTCAACCACATTTAGTGAATCACATCCTAATGTCGAAAGATAGAGATCAGCAAACTGGCCTATGGGCCAAATTCAGCCTGCCGCCTGTTTTAGTAAATAATGTTTTATTGGAACACAGCTATGGCCTTTAGTTTACGTATTACCTGTGACTACTTTCATGCTACAGCACCAGAATCAAGAAGTTGCAACAGAGATTGTATGGCCATAAGCTCAAAATGTTTACCATCTAGCCCTTGATAGAAATAGTTTTACAGCTCCTAGGTGTTGTGGACTAAATATTTGTGTCCCTCCTAAATTCATATATTGAAATTCCAACCTCCTTTGTGATGGTATTAGTAAGTGGGGCCTTTGGGAAGTAATTAGGTCATGAGGGTGGAGCCCTCATGAATGGTAATAGTGCCCTTGTAAGAAGAGACATGAAGGAGCTTGTTTCTTTCTGCTCTCCGCCATGTGAGGACACAGCAAGAATATGGCCACCAGCAAGCCAGGAAGAGGGTCCCCTCCAGAACTGTGAGAAATAAATGCTTGCTGTTTAAGCCACTCAGTCTGTGGTATTTTGGTTAATAGCAGCCAGACATCTATGCTAAGGCATCAATTGTATATGATGAATTAACTTCTTTGCATCTAGAATAGCAATGGCTATGTACTATCCTTGCAAGAATTGAAAAAGATAGTCACTCAGAATATTTTCTGCAGACATATTTCTTTGGAACTCAAGTTGAAAAGCAACAAGTCAGATCTGCTCCAGGGTACCCATTAAAAGGACAGAAACAGAATTTATAGCTACCAAGCTAATAGAGGAGAGGGGAACTTGAATAATAAAAACTAGTTACTGGTCCAAAAGAAGAGACAAGAAAGGAAAGAAGAAAAGGAACATAACAATAAATGGGACAAGTTCAAGGTTAAGTAGTAAGATGGTCAATTTTAAGTAATAACAGACAAATGAACTTTAAGGCAAGACACATCCGTAGAAATGAAGAAGGAAATTTCATAATGGAAAATGAGTCCATCCTCCAAGAAATATGCATACACCTAATAATATGGCTTGAAAATGTAAAAACCAAAAGCCAGCTGAAGTGAGAGGAGAAAAAGATAAATTCAGTATCCCTATTTCTTCTGTTAGATATAAATTAAGAAGAGAGCAGGATATTTGTTTAATATGACATAAATTTGCAGACTAACTTTGCATGTCATACTTAATGGTAAAACTCTAAAAGCAGTCTCTCACTATTATTATACCTAATAATCCACTCCTAGAATTTTTGCTTTCCACCTTAGCAACTTTGAGCTCTGCTGGGATTTGGAGTTCTTTTCAAGTAGGGAATATTTCTACCAGAGGACACAGAATGGTTCCATTGAATTGGAAGATGAGGCTACCACTTATTTAGAGCTTTATGTCCCTGAACTAACAGGTTTTTTGGAAAAAAGGAGTTACCAACTGCCTGGAGTGCTTAATTCTGATTACAAAGAAGTAATTGTGGTAATGCTAAAGAATGGGGGCAAGGAGGCCCATGTAACTCAGGGGATTCTCTGGTGAGTCTTTTAGTACTACACATTAAGATCAGGGTGCCAGCATGGTCAGGTTCTGGTGAGGGCCCTCTTCCTGGCTTGTAGAGTAATGAAAAACTGCAGTACTCCCCCCCGCCCCCAAAGAGTCAGATCCTTTAGGAATGAAGGTTTGGGCCATCCTGTCATGTTGAAAACCCTGATTAGATGAGGTTCTGATTAAGGACAAATGAAATGTGGGTTGGAAGAATAAAGTCAGGAAACCACCTCATGATCAGTTACAGAACGAGAATTGTTGTGACTTAGTATATTTTTTCTTGTTATCTCAATATGTTTATATGTATTAACTTTTCTCTCTCTTCTTCCCCTTATTTTATATTCAAATTGTTGTAAGTTAATTTAACATTTAGTCTTTAAAGAACAAATAGTGGGATTGTGACTGAAATATAGCCAGTGATGGATGCAGTAACTGTTAGGGCTGAGGCTCCTCCCTTACGGAGAAGGTGAGAGCATCTTCACTTCTAGGAAGAGAGTTACATGTTGATAGGTGAAAACAGAGTTTTGATGCTTTATGTAAGTTTAAATGTTCTGATGCTTTGTGGAAGCCAAGTAGCCAAAGAGACGACCTATGCCAATTGTTAGTTTGTCTCTCAGTTCCCAATTTATATAAATCTAAGTCTATCATTACCCTGCTTTTGATACTAGAGCTGGGCACTGTACACATTTTCCTTTGGCTAGTTGGCTTCATGTTAGGCTTTCACTAGAAGGCACTGGAGGGACAATGTAAGGAGGAAGAGAGGATCAAAAGGGGCTTCCCTCCCTGCCTCTAGCGGGCTTGCTTTTGACACAGCAGTGAGCAGATTGGCGTAGGGGAGTCCTGGTAATGCTCACCTCATTGGCACTTATGAAGCAGCTTTGGCCCACCTGTACCCTCAAGGAAGTTTCTTTGCCTCCCAGTAGGGCCTTCCTGTGGGCCAACTCTGACCTGTGCCCTTTGCTAGGTCTCTTTATGACTGTGTTGCTGTGTATGCTATGGCAGCCATATTCTCTCTCGTCCTGCATAGAGGGATCCTCTTCTAAGTTCTTAGCCTCTTCCTTGTTCACACATACCCTTCGTCTTGGAGTAGTAAATATCTGCTTTCTGCTCTTGCTCCTTCTGGACCCCTTGAAGACCTTCTTTTACCCCTCCTAAAATTTGACCATTTTTTACTAGTTAACAAATCTCTGTATTAAATCTACCCTGTTCAAATTACTGGTGTGGTTTCTGACTCCTGACTATTCGCTGACTGCTAAGACTCACTAACAGTGTTACTATTTAATCTTCTTTAACATTGCCCTCTAAGTCCATGCCAGTTAAATAAAACAGGTGTGTTATTTTTCTGTTGCTGCATAACAGATTACCACACCCTTAGAGGTTTAAAGAACAATGAATTTTAGTTCACAGTTCCACAGGCCAGAAGTCTAGCATAGCTTGACTGGGGTATCTGTTTATGCTGTTGCAAAGCTGAGGTCAAGGTGTTGGTGAAGCTGAGTTCTCATGTGGAGGCTCTGGGGAAGAATCTGCTTCCAAGTTCGTTCTTGTTGGCAGAATTCAGTTCCTTACAGTTACAGGGCTGAGGTCCTTGTTTCCTTGTTGGCTGTCATAGATTTGCTCTCAACTCCTAGAGGCCACTCATGTTCCTCGCCTTGTATCCTCCATCTTCAAACCAGCAACTCTGTGTTGAATCCTTCTCATACTTCAAACTTCCTTTATCTTTGACCTCTAATCCCAGGCTTAAAAGGGTTCATGTGATTAGGTCAGGCCCACCTGGATAGTGTCTCTATGTTTTTCTCATTTTTTGGTAGCTGGCCAGTATGGGGATCCAAATCCTTGACTTTAGTGTCACGAGACTGCACTCTAACCAGCTTAGCTAATTGGCCAGCCTCTCCCTGTCTCAACTAACCTGGAAATTGAATTACATCTGCAAAATCCCTTCAAAGTAGTACTTGCGTTTGATTCAATAACTGGGAGAAGATATGGGTACACCAGGGGCCTTGGGGGGATCACAGAATTCTGCCTCCCTCAACATGAAATAAAGAGGTGAAAGGATGGTTGTTATTTTCAGATTGTGTGTTAGTCTGTGTCTGTTGCTTATAACAAAATACCTGGAAGTGGGTTAATTCATAAAGAAAATGAAATTTATTGCTTATGGTTTCTGAGGCTGGGAAGTCCAAAGTCCAGGGAACACAGCTGGTGAGGGTCTTGGTGGTGGCAACAGTTACCCAGTGGTCTCACATTGCAAGATGGTGGAAGCAGAGAGAGAGAGGCAGACTCTTTGTGCTCCCCTTTAAAGCCTCCAAACCATGCCCATGACCACTGTTTTTAATCCATTCACTAAGGCATGGGCCTATAAACTAATCACCTCTTTCAAGGCTCCACCTTTCAATTACCATAATAGGATTTCCCACCCTCAACAATTATAGTGGGGGCCAAGTTTCTAATAAATAAAACTTGGAGGACACAATTCAAGCTTTAGTGAGTTTTGGGGGGACATAATTCAACCCACTACAGATTGTGTACCCAGAAAACTCAAAATTATCAGCTGAAAAGTTATGTTATGCAGTGTAGATAAGTCAGTTACTGTACTACACACCTACTATCAATAACCAGTTCAGCAATATTTGTATTTTTGATCCTATACATAACAATAAAAAATTATAAAGTACCTGGAAATGAGCCTAAGATGTATAGGAAATAAGTACAAAGGAAATTTGACTGAAAGAGAGAAAAATAAATGGAGAGATTTTCTTGAGTAAAAAAAATCTGTCAGAGCTTTCAGTTCAATTAATATGTAGGCTTAAAGCAATTCTAATTTTAAAATACACATAATATTTTTTTTTTGAACATGAGAAAATGATTGTAAGTTTCATCTGGAAGGGTAAAAGAGTAAAGAATTTTTTTAAAAGAAAGAATAATGTAGGGAAACTAGTGGTAGCAGATACCCAAAATTTTACGAAACTGGAATAATTAAAATCCTATCGTCCTGACAGAAGCATGCAGTTATAAGTGGAGCAGAATGGTTTTCAAGCCTGTCTGTTATAGATGAATTTGATATATGAAGAGTCAGTGTCACAAATGAATAGAGAAAAGAAGGATCATTTAGTCCTAGGGCACTAAATGACGCCCAGGCACTGTTACTTGATTGAAAAAGAAAGCAGGTAGATCATTGTGTCTGTCATACACTTAAATAAATTTTTTTTTTTTTTTTTTTTTGGTTTTTTAAATAAATTTTAAGTAAAGTATCATCTGTATAAAAGAAAAAGAAATTAAGAAATCTAGAAAATGAAAATAGCAAATCCGAGTAGTTTCTGCACATAAAAGTAAAATCTCATGAAAGTTTTTTGTGGAATTTTTAGAATTTAAAACTTCTGAATGTCAAAATAATTAAAAAGCAAACTAACAATGGGGGAAATGTTCACAGCAACATACAAAAAGTTAATTCATTTAACATATATGAAGTCTTATAGATTGATAAAGGAAAAAAAAAAATCCCATGGCATTGGCCAGAAGATAGAAATAGGCAATTCGCAGAAAATGAAATATATGTGGCTTACCAAATACGAGGAAGTATGTTCATTAATAATCAAAGAATTATAAATTAAGGCCATTGAGATACTTTATCAGATTAGTAAAGATTAAAAATTATAGTACTCAGGTCTTATGAGTGTGTTTTGAAATAAGCACACTTGTACTCAGCTAATAAAAATAGATTTTCAGTAGCAGTTTGCTAATAAGCATTGAAACCCTTAATTATACCCTTTTGTTTTAGAAAGTCTGCTTCTGGAAATCTTTGTTAAGACAGTAATCACAAATACAGAATAAACTACAAACAAAGGGGATTAGTGATAAAAATAGTATAAAATGGAAACAAATAAGCAACGGGAATTTCATAAATTTTCATATACACAATGAAAATACTGTGTTGTCATTAAAAATTATATTTGTGAAGCTTGTTTACTGTGAAAATACTTTGTTAAAAATGAAAAAAGCAAAATATAAAATTTTGTATAAAGAATTTTTTTTTTAAGTTCAGAAAATTCCCTAAACTGAACTAAGTGTTCTTGAGAGTGTTAAGATGCTGGTCAACTGTCTACCAGCAGTACTGTGCTAATTAGAAGTATTTACTGGCTATTTGTTTTTTCATTGCATCTTCTTCCCACCATCAGAATTTTTCTGCATCTCCTGTCTGTGAATCTGTTCTCACAGAAGATTGCTCCTGTACTTTAATGATTTCCCTGTTAAAAATTCACAGCTCCCTCCTTTGCTTTTTCTTTTGTCTGAGCATGTTTAGAGTCCAAAAAGTTTCGGTTGTAATTAGCATCTTTACCGCTAGGTACTAATGTCTGTATTTCGGACTGTAAAATCTTCTTCAGTGGCATATAAAATCGCACAATTGCTTTTTCAGTGTTGGACATCATTCGTTGGGTGCTGAAAGTTTAAATTCTGTTTTATGGTTCATGTGCCTAGAAATAAATAACAGTTAATGGGGAAAATAACCTTAATTTTCAAGGAAACTTTTTATACTTTTACCTGAGAAATGCAAGGGTGTATAGATGTAAGATGTAAGAGTCATATCCTGGATCGTCTTCATTTCAAGTAGTTGTGTTCACCATAGTTTTCTAAAATGTAAGCTCCATGAAGGCAGAGACTTAGAACATTGTGTGGCATATAGTATACTCTCAGTAAGTATGTATTAAATGAAGCATTGACTGTCCACGTCATGGAAGTGTCTACAACTATAATTCATTAGTATGGAGACCTCAAAGTATCTCCATTTCTTGGAATTTATGTCATTGAGCACAGTGTTACTTCGTTGCCTTAAAGTAGCAGTTCTCAACAGGGGAGGGACCAGCCCCTTAGAGTAGCATTTGGAAATGTGGAGGTGTGTTTAGGAATGTCACATGATTGGAGTTGGGTGCAATGGCATTTGGTGGGTAGGATCCAGGGATCCTAGAGTTGTGTCGTGCCTGGACTAGTCCCATGCAATAAAGATTGTTGCTGCATCCTTTATAACTTGAATATCCCTCTGCATGTTAACGTAGGTGAAAAACTTATTTAAGTTCAGAACATATTTCACATGTATATACAGTTTTTTGTGCTGTTCTATTTATTTATTTAAAATCTTGGTGTAAGTTTTTATTTTTACAAAAATTAAACCGTATTGTACCTAGTGTCTCTTGACTCATTCATTTAACATTGTAGACATCTGTCCGTGTCAATAATGTGCTGTTTTAATATATGCTAAATTTCTCAGGGATGCAACTCTCATAAATTCAGGGAAGAGTTTACTTTGTCTGGAACTTTCTCAGTAATTACTCATCATTTTGGGAATCTCCTTACTGATATCAGTGCCACTCAAGGAATTTGAGTCCCAATGCTGATTTTATTTTCTTCATAGCACTTATCACAATTACCTTGTTTATTTACTTGTTGTTTTTTATTTGTTTACCTACTAAAATGTAAGTTCTTGATAATAGGGAACTTACGCATCTTGTCACTGGGTATCCTTATACCTAAAACAAAGTCTGGCACATTGTGGCCAGTTGTTAATAACTAATTGATGCATACATAATGGACAGATGTTTGAATGAATGACTCATCCTCCTGAGACTGACCTTAAATGCTGCTGTTCCTTAAGCTTCCGTCCCACACTTTTTTCTAGTTAGTCTGAAACTCCCTGCCTACTTGATCTCAGCTATAACCCTGGCTTTGATGTATATCTCTACGTTGACATCTCCCAAGATTTCTCTCCAGCTTGGGTCTTTCCTCTGAATTCCGGAATTTTATATTCAGCTGCCAGCTCCCTTCCCCAATTTAATGTCTTGAGCATCTCAAACTCAGCATTTTTCTTCTCCTTTGCTTATCTCGGTGAATGGTGCCTTCATGCGCTTAGTCACACTGATGACTAACCTAGTCAACCTAGGGGTTGTTCTTGATGCCTGCCTCTCCCTTATCCCCATATCCAGTTCACCCCCAAGACCTGTTGATTTTATTTCCTAAACAATGTTCAAGCTCTGTTTTCTAAACCCAAGTCTAAACTCTCTTAGATTGACTCCAGTAGCCTACTGATTGGTTTCCAGGAATCCACTCTTATCCTCTTATAATCCATACTCCACATAGTAGCCAGAGAGATCATAAAAACACAAATATGATTGTTATTCTCTTGCTTAAAAAAATTTAACCTTAAGTCTATCCTACCTGACTTGTTCCAGCCATTTCTTCATTGCTCCCTATTCTTGAGGCACACTCATCATCTTGCCGTTTCCCACCATAGAGCTTTTGAACATGTTGTCCCCTGCCATATCAGCCAGTTCTCCTTCAGAACTTAGCTTGCTTCTGTAGGAAACCTTATGCAATCTCCTGGCTAACCAGAACTCTCCCCATTTTGTGCTCTTATGGCAGCTCTGTACTTCGTAGATTGTTATAATTAATGTATCGTGACAGGAGTTGCATCTTTCCCAGAGAATGTTTTTTTTTTTTTTTTGATTCATGAAGTGTGGGTATGGCCTCAATATATTTATATATTTATTTATGTTATCACCATAAAGAATGGCCTAATAGCAAGCATAATAATTTGTCTTCCAAAATTTAATTGGTTTTTTATTCGGTAATTTTATAGGGTAGATCGGTTTGATTTGTTACTTGAGGAGCATGCTGTATTTCATTTATTCTAAGAAATAACATTTTTCTCATTTTTAACATCTTTGAAATTGGTATGCATCTTACAGTCAATGGCATATATATCATGGCGTAGTTGGCAGCATTTTTCTTAGTGGTACATAAAGTAACGAGGCATCTTATTTTTGAAGGCATCTTAGATTAGGTAAAATTTGGTATTTTGAAACATTTATTCTGGAAGATTTACCTGTGTTCAGTCATTCTGTAGGAGAATTAATAAGATTTTTCTGTGGCTATAGCAGGTAACTGGTGACATCTTTATCCTTTGAGGAAGTTTCTGCTTAAAATCATTTTGGTCTTTATAGAGTTGAGTTTTGGGGGATTGATTTATAGATCATTTGTTCAAGTAACAAACTTAAATTTGTGTCTGTACGTGTGAGTATGTATCTATTTTGTTTTAGAAAAATTATCTCCTTTTTATCTCTGTGTAGAGGTGGGCAGGCCGTCCGTCAGTTCCAGAGACTGTTAATTATCCCCCTGAACGCATTCTCCCCATCTGTCTCTTGGAAGAGGTTTTAGATGGGCACATCTAGAGACATTTTCCCCAGCCTTCCTTTTGTCTAGATGTGGGCAAGTTCTGGTCAATTGGATGTGAACAGAGGTAATATGTAAACTTCCAGGGCATGCATCAAAAAGGAAGTGATTTGCTCTTCAATTCCTCTTTTCCTTCCTGTAGTGAATAAAAAGCACTTGGGTCACTAGATGACCTAGTGGAATGAGGATACCTGGCCAACCTCTGGACCATGGGGGAGAAACATCTTGAGAACATTGTATTTTGGGGTCTCTGTTATAACAGCTTTGCCTATGCTGTAATATATCCTCTCATGTGTCTTTACTAGGCTCTTCATTTTCAAAATCTGAGATCAACCTCACCATCAGTTTGTTGTAATTCTGAAGCATATGGCTCTCCCTTTTAGACTACAATAAAAAATATGTGCTCTTTGGGGATACAGTGTGATATAATTAATGGATGCAGCATATACTTGGGACTTGGGACTCCGTCAGACCTTAGCTTGAATGACAGCTGTCATTTACTGTCTGTGTCAGTACATTGGGCTACTCACTGAGATTCTCTGAGCTTCAGATTCCTCACCTGTAAGGTGCAGGTGATATCTATTTCAACAAGATTGTTTTGAGAAATGAATAAAAGCATCTATTGCAAAGACCTTCATAGCCCAGTGCCTAAGTAAGTGACAGCTTTTGCCATCATTAGTTTTTCCAAAGACTCTAACTTCAAACTGTTGCCCTAGTATTTTTTTTCAGTTGGAAAATTTATAGAAGTTGGTATTTATGGAAGATTGTTTGATTTTCTAAGTTTTATCTTTGGATTAAGTAAAACCATCGGAAATCTTTATGCTTGGACTGTGTTGCCATGGCTCCCCAGAAAATTGCTGAGTTTTTGAGAATTCTCTTAGTTTTCCCATTATGCTTTTTGACTATCAGGAGGTTGCAAGAGGTGGTTTAATAAAGCCTACTCTTGGGCCGAGCCTGTGGCACACTCGGGAGAGTGCAGCGCTGGGAGCACAGCAGCGCTCCCGCCGTGGGTTCGGATCCTATATAGGGATGACCGGTGCGCTCACAGCGCTCACTGGCTGAGCACGGTGCGGCCGGTCTCAAAAAGGACAAAATAATAATAAAAACAATAAAGCCTACTCTTGTGCATACTCTAGGGCAAAAAAGAAGGTATACCAGCACATGACTATGTCACTTGTATGAGGTACCCCCTGAACAAATTATTTTTGAGCCTGAGTGCTCGGGAAACATTGTCTTCCCTTTTAGAACAGGTGTGTGTTCTCATGGTTAATGAGAATCCATAAAAGACAGGGAGAGGAATTGAAAACATAGATAGTGAGATGATTTGGTAAACTGCTAATTGCTTTCACTGTAGGGCAAATGGTAGGTTAGCTCTGAGTGCATAGCAATCCATTAATAAATGTGATTCCATTAAAGTCCTTGGAGGAGGTAAACTATAGACTTTATTTTTGAAATCAGAAAGCCAAAATCTTGGCAGTGTGTTGGTTTTATGGGAGTAGTAGAAAATATTTGTTTTTTAAATTGGTATATGAACATAGGGTTTACATACTTTAAATATTAGAGTTGTTGATTTAAGACAGTAATTCCCAGGCAGTAGTTTAAGGTACAGAAACAACAATTTGTGACTAGTAAATACTTTTTCATATACAAAGTATGGCACTAAGCAGGTCAGGATCTCAAATGTGATCTCAGTTTGGTCTAGTAAACAGTACACTGCTTTGTGTTTATTGAATGACTAAAGACTGAACATGACTATGTAAGAACAGTGGAGCAGAGTATAGAACACTTCCCCTAGGATGTCTGTCTATTATTATTGTTATTATTATTATTATTATTATTATTATTATTATTATTATTATTATTATTTTAAATTTATTTTTGCCATCCGATATTATTATTATTATTATTATTATTATTATTATTATTATTATTATTATTATTATTATTATTATTATTATTATTATTATTATTATTATTATTATTATTATTATTATTATTATTATTATTATTATTATTATTATTATTATTATTATTATTATTATTATTATTATTATTATTATTATTATTTTAAATTTATTTTTGCCATCCGAACCTGATGTGTTTGAAATTAGAAAATTAAATTTTTTTCTGTAATTGATATTTTTCAGATAAGTTTTCTTCCTCATCATTTCTGAAATAGGAGTTTTTACATTTCACATTTTTAATGTGAATATCATATCAACAAACTTTTAGGGCCTGTGTTTTTTTCCTGCACAAATATAGTCATATACTTTTTTTCTGCTTTAAGTTTCGTTATAGAAACTGTTTAGGCAGTCATTCAATTCCTTTATCAGCTTATTACTCCAGTGCATACCCTTGAAACCACCTCTCCTACTATCCTCACAAACGCTGGGCTTCACAGATGTTTCTGGATCAAGGGACGGATGAATGGTGGTATCATCTCTTTTTATATATGATTATTCCTTTGTGCAGATTGTCATCAAGCTATTTCTGCTCAGGTTTTGTACGCTCGCCTGTTCTCCCAAATTAGAATCCAACTTGAGCACAAGTTAGTTTAATGGTTCCTGAAACTGAATCTACACAGTTAAAGGTCCTTTTAGTTCAGAGAATTGCAGAATCTTTGTATAGAAAATTACCCTGGATCATCTGCAGTCTAGTTGTCACATTGGTAACTGCCCCAGGCTCTGTTTCATCACTTCAGTGACTGACCAGTGCTTATATGGTGCTGGGATTTTGACCTTTCTTTATCAGAATCATGAAGGAGAGCCCTTTCTATATTTGCCCAAGTATACTGCAAGTTTCAAAACATAGAAATATCGTGGAGTTTAAAAAAAAAATACTGGGCATGTGATATTAGCCAGGATTCAGGCAACTAGAGTTATTTTACTCTGTCAGGTATGATATTTCAGGTCCGTATGCTGTCAGTTAAATCCGACTTGTGGTTTTATCCATTGAAGTAATTTGTTCATCATTTAAATACACCTGTGGATTTATTTATTGGTGTGACCACATTAAAAAGTCTTCAGTTTATTGGCAGATTGAAATAGGCTCTAATTTAAGGGTTCCTCTATCAGTTAGGAGAGAGAAACCATACAGCAATGTGAACAGGGAAAGTTTACTGTAAAGAATTATTCACTGTAACAGGAGATTAGAGCAATGATCGGCTCATCAGAAGTATAGAAAGCTTTAGAGAATGTATGAATAGCAGATATAAGGAATAGCCCCTGTCCCCAGGGCTGAGATAGAGCACCCAGGGAAAGTTCCCAGGGCTGAGGCCCAGACCCCACTGGAGAGGCCATAGCCATGGCTCACAGGATGGGAGAGAAATTGCCATGATGCCGTGTTGATGGATCTTGCCAGAAATCCCCCTTCTACAGTGAAAGCTGTTGATGAGAAAGTGTCTCACCAGAGGTACTGTGCTACAAAACCAGCTGCAGGAGCCTGCTGGGGAGCACCCAGAGCCAGGGAACAAAACTCCTCTCCTGCTATGTCTCTCTAGCGCTCTCTACTGAAAAAGCTGAACATTGTGCCAGCTGGCCAAGAAAAAGTAAAGGTCAAAGATCCAATTTCACTGAGCAGGCAAAAAGCAGAGTTTGGCACTGAGAAGGCAATAAATCAATAACAGCACAGTTCCCCACCTTTAAACTCCTTAGTTGTTGGAAGTAGACAACTTTGGGAAAGGTATGCCTATCATTGGTTACACCGAATGTGTTTTAAGTTTTTCTAGCAATCAGTGAAGTCCTGATCATTTTAAATAACCACTCTGTAGCAGACATGCTAGGACATGCTAGCAAGGACTACTGTATCTGAGAGATTAGTTGGAGATTTTCTCTTATTATTTTAAGCACATTTAAAGTATATATATTCAAGTGTTGTTATATAATCGAACATAAAAATGGATTGCTCTAATATTATACTGTCATTTGCTGACTTAATTGGAAGCTACTTTAAACTCGAAGAAAGGTTTTCACAAAATGGTACTTATAGTTCCTTTAGTTGTTGTAATGGACATGTTAATATAATAATACTAAAGTAATTTTTATAGTGGTAAAAATGTTTACTGAACCTGATTTTTAAGACAAATCATAATTAAGTGGTGCTAGATCCAGTCAGTACTTACTCTTATTGAATATTTAGGTTTACGTAGATTGTTAATAAACTGTATTTATCAGGATTATTTAGTTGCAAACAATGGAAAGCAACTGTATAATTTAAGGTGTGGGGGGGAGGCTTTTTGGAACTATATGAGGTAGCTGACAAAATTGAAGGAAAAGCCAGGACAGGAGCCCGCAGCAGCCTGGAGAATCTAGGTAGCAAGTACTAATGGATGGGTTTTGTAGAGTAGTCAGTGAGATGACTGTTTGCTTGCCACTTCAATTCAGGATTTGCATTCTGAGGAGTGTTTGATGGGCCTAGTGTGAATCTCATGCTTACCCTTGGACCAGGGGAGAGCAGGGCACTGAGGTGTATTAGGTTGTAGAAGTAACTTATTCCTGAATTCTAAGGGTATATCTCGCGGAGACTTATTTTTTCCCTCCATTTCTTAGCTTTTTTTCCTTGATGTTGGTGTCATTTTCAGGCTCTCTGTGGCTGAGAGATGGCTACAGTGACTTCCAGTGCTCTGGTTCTGTTAGGTTCACATCCAGTGTCATCCCTGAATCTAAACACTGTGGCCCAGGGAATGTGGTGCTTTTTGATTAGCCAGACATATAAGGCATTCCTGGAGTCACTGCCCCTAAAAGTCCATGGACTGTGAGTAAGAGAGTGAGAAGTACTTCTGGGAAATCAGGGTATGGTTACCAGTGGAAGGAGTAAAGGAAGCTGATGGCAAAGTAGCAATTGTAGGTAATCAATCTTATTTTACAGAGAAAATCCAACCAGAATGAGAAACATCATTTGTTCTGTATTACAAAGCCAAAGGGAAGAAGATAATAAATAGGATGTAGAAAAATGTCGGTGAAACAGGGAATGGATATACCTATGTCAGTGGCAAGACAGCAGGCACTGTGAAATGTGTGTTTATAAGGTGTGTTTATAGCAAGAGATGCTATTTTGTAGGAAGTCTGATAAATTCAGACTGCAATAGCTCCATACTGAGGGTTGCTGCTGGGTTTTGTCTTGGTTCAGTCATAATAGTAAATCTTTTTGTTGTTGTTGTTGTTGTGGCTACAGAGATTGCTGATCACACCAAGGTCTGGGGTTCAATCTCACCCTGGACCTTGGTGTGATCAGCACCACTCTCTAACCAACTGAGCTAACTGGCCAGCAACCATAAGAGTAAATCTTGAGGCTGAAGTCTGTGTTAGCACTAAAAGGAAAATATGATCAAGGTTCCTTTGAAATACCTTGAGGCCAACTGATTTTGTCATGCCTCTCCTCAGATCTCTGTGATTCTTCACCACCCTTCCAAAATAAAGGTCCTTGCAGTCATCTGTTCCTAATCAGCGGTCACATCCCAATGCTGCCGAGTTTCTTTGTCTGTTTTTCCAAATCTTTCCTTGATCATATTTTCCTGGGTCCTCTGCAAGGCTGCAGTCAAGGCCAGTACTGGGTTTTTATCTGGAGGCTCCTCTGGGGAAGGGTCATCATCCAGGTTCCCTCAAGCCATTGGCAGAATTCAGTTTCTTGGCAGCAGTAGTTCATGACAGCTTGTTTCTTCAAAGCCAGCAATCGAGAGGGAGACTCTAAAGCATCTTCTATGAAGATGTAGCCTTATATAATGTAGCAAGTGAGTGGCATAAACCTTTGCTGTATTCCAGTGGTTAGAAGCAAATCATGGATCCCTCTCACACTCAAGGGGAAGGGATTACACAAAGTTGTGAACATCAGAAGACCTTGGAGTCTGTCAACCACATCACTCTTTGATCCTCAAATAAAAACTCTTCCTCCCATCCGCTGGTCCTGTTTGTCAGAGCCATTTGGCACATAGTTTTTTTCTGCCCCAAATCCTACTGTCATGCTGAATGACTTGAAGAGTTCTTATAGCCAATCCACCTGGTACACTGGCCTATAGACTTTTGACTTCCTAAATGCCAGTGACTTTATTTTACTTTAGAACCTAGTCCTTGTGACTCTAAATCCCAAGCATAGTCTCTCCATTATTCTATTTCTTTCCATAGGCTATCAAGTTAAGTATAATTTCAAAGCTTTACCTTCTGTTTCCTATTAGATTATCTGTTCCTCAAGGTCTGAGACTATTTTGTCTTAAACCTTTTCGTACTGCCCATAGGGTCTATTGAATAATTCTGTACATAGCATGTATTCAAACGCATGTTGAATAAATTAAGAACTTAAATAATTCTGTGACAACTGGACAGGATACCACATCCTTCCACTTCTCTTTTTAATTTTTTCTGACAACATTTTACCAGCCCTTCCTAATCTAAACACTGCAAGGAAATTCTAATTGAATTAGCCACACTTTCTAAATAACGGTATACACACACACACACACAAATGGATTAGTAAATATTTTGATAACATGATTTCAGAGTCTAACCAGTATAACTTCAGGGTATAAAGGCTCTGGTATGTCTTGTAGGTGAAACTAAGGATGAGAAACAGTTTCTGGCAACTAAATCTCAAAGATAAAAACAGGCCCCCACACTTTTTATTGGATTTTATCCTTTTACAAATATATAGGGAGTAATCAACTAACAGAAAGACTGGAAATTTGTAACACTTTGCATACAAGATTGTTTTGCATGTGGTGTCTGGAAGTTCCTTGTCTACCTACATAATTTCATCTTTTTAAAAAATTTCATCTTTTAAATCATTGTTTCTCTGGGAAAATGTACAGTTTAACTAGGAACACTGAGATGATACTTGTAGAGGCCCATTTATGGGGTATCTCTTACTTCCACCCCTTCCTTCTAGCCGCATCCAAAGTATCTTTCTCTACCCATATATTGAAAACCCAGATTATTAAAAAAAATGTTTATCTTTAATAAAACTCAATATGGGAGGGACCAACTACAGTATGCCTTACCATAAAAAGTATAGGTGTTGTCCTGATAACTGGCCTAAAAAAAAAAAAAAAGTATAGGTAATTTATGTCCAGTTTGGCCCTTCAGACTTGATATTAGCCCAGAAATTGAGCCCCATATCAGATTTCCTACTTACCTAGTTCCCAGTGCCACTGAAACAAGATGTACCGCCAATCAAAATAATCCTGTTTCCTTTAGCAGAGGCTGGGTGAGAGAGGTGGAATTCTTTGTAGTGGCAATAAATTGGAAATGAAGTGAGCACTTATGAATAGAGGAATGATTGAATAGAATATGATAACATTCACAGCATGGTGTGTTACGGAGCTGTTAGAAATAATAGATTCAATCTATAAGTTGGGGGAGGGTAAGAGTAGGGAGATCACGCCCCCCCACACACATGTATTGAATGAGAAAAACAAGATACAAAAAAGTTTCATATAACATGATCCAAGTTTTATGAAACAATGATAAAATAAAATTCCTTGTAAAAATGTATAGGTACAGGGCTGGCCCGTGGCTCACTCGGGAGAGTGTGGTGCTGATAACACCAAGGCCACGGGTTCCGATCCCTATATAGGGATGGCTGGTTAGCTCATTTGGGAGGATGTGGTGCTGACGACACCAAGTCAAGGGTTAAGATCCCCTTACCGGTCATCTTTAAAAAAAAAAAAAAAGTATAGATATGTTTTATATAATTACATGAGCATGGAGAAAAACATGGAAGGATATGAACTAGATAACATGGGTTATCTGGGAGGTTTGGGGAGAGTGGACATTTGATATGGATGTGGAGGGAGGACAAAGAATGGATATGGTGATACCAAGCAAATCAGAAATAAAAAAGCAAAGATTGTAGTGGGAAAAAACATGATAAGATTACATTTACAAATGTTCATTAAATTATGTGTATTTAAATGTAATTTTAAAAGAAAAAGTTCTGTGATTAAAAAATGAAATTCTCCCAGCCTAGTCACGTCTTTTCTTTATTCTCCTTGCATCTTGATTTATAAGTCCATTTTACAACTTAGAAAAAATACAAATTGACTTTCCATATGATCAATACATATTAGTTTTTTTCCTCTTCCAATGGGTCAAGAAGCTTTCCAAATCCAAGTTTATAGTCTTACTAACCCTGCAAGGTATATAGTAACTTATTAAATATTCCTTGATCATATCAGAAATTGTTTCTCTTGAAGCTGAGATCATACGAGTATACCAGAAATTGATATCAGAAATGTCCTGAATGGTAACTGATTTTTCTTGGGGCCACAGAGACAGAAGAGAGTCCTGCCACCAAGTCACTTGCAGCCCAGAGGACAAAAGGAAGCTCATAATTTCAGTTAAAGCCAGGGCATATGACTCCCCTAACTATAACAGAAAGATAACATAAGCAGGAGGTCCCCACCCAGGTAGACTTAGATGTTCATCATATCATGCTCTTACTGCGTTTTGTACATATCACTGTTGTAATGGTGATCATTTGTTTTACTCATTATTTATATGAATATCTTTGAAAGTATATGTACTCTGCCTTGTTCGCTGTTGTAATCCCAGAGCATTTATGAAGCCATTGTTCAGGAAATATTTGTTAAATGAATCAATTCCTCCATCCCCTCCCTCTCATCCCTCATGCCTACTACAACAAATAGCACACTTTAGTCATCCAGTTCCTTAGTGATTGAATTAATGAACATGTGAGATGGTTTTGAGGTTTAGGCTCTCTAGGAAAGGAACTGATGAAAATCACTTAGAAGAAAATGGGAGAGTGAGGAAATGGGAGGTTTCAATGAGGATAAGAACAAATATAGTAGAAACGGGAGTAAGGATAGAAAATTATGGTCAGAATGCAGGATAGTGACATCTAAAATTTCAGCAGTGGAGCAGTTCTGGATAGCTAAGGTCTAGTAGCTAATACTGTAGATAAAGCACCTGGTAATTGGAGGGGGGGGGACAAAAAAACCCCTGCATGTTTTGGCATTTGGGGCTGCTCTAGCAAAATAGCCATCTCCCTGCCTGATCTCCCTAAAGCAAATCCCACTGTGGAACAAGTCTGGCCCATTCATACAAAGCTCCTAGTTGGTTTTTCAGTGCCTTACTTTTAAACCTGAACAGACAACCAAGGATTACTAGACAGTTGAGGAAAGGCTCTCACATCAGAGAGTCTGTAGGAAGAAGCGTCCAGAGAAAAAACAAAGATAATGGAGGAAACTTAGAAGACATTCAGAATGATTTTGAAGAGATGATTTTGTATCCATAGAACAAGAACAGGTGTTATGGAAAAGGAGCATTCAAGAGAGCAAGGTAAATTTTTAAGTATCATGGAATAAAACTGTAGAAGGATAGGAAGACCAAGTTGAACCAGGCACCTAGAAAATAGAAACAGTAACCAAAAAGACAGTAGAAAATGTAAAAGACAAATTATATAGTTGATTAACACAAGAGGTTCAGTATGTTATTTAGACAACGAAAGATGTTTTCAAGAAAATAGATAGCTGAAAGAGATTATCTCTATATTGAAAGTATCAGCCAAATGCTAAACACAAATAACAAGAGAAAAGGCAGCAAGGCACGTCATCATGAAATTTCAGAACCCTAGGGATAAGGAGAGGCTATAAGCTTCTGAAAAAAATACATTACCTAAAAAGGAGTGAAAATCAAAATGACATCAGACTTCTCTTGAGTGGTACTGGATGCTAGAACATAGTGGTACAGTGCCTTCAAAATTGATTTTCAACCTGGAATGCTGTATATTCAGCCAAGCCACCAGTCAAACAAAAAGGTAGCTGAAAACTATTTTTAGACATACATGGTCTTTCATATACCCTTTCTTGAAAAAATATTCGAAAATGTTTTCCAGCAAATTTAGGGAGTAATTCAAGGAGGGGAAGTCATGGGATGACTGAGTTAATAAATTCAAATTGACATTAATGGATGGTTGATGATGTTTCGTGAGGATTTTACATGTGTTTCTTCTGCTTAGTCTGTTAGTTAGTTCCTCCTGTCCACTGTATCAGTCTGAGTCAGATGGAGATCACACAATGATTCAAATCAGTTTCATATAAAAATAAATTATGATAAAAGAGTATAGACTTCGGAAAACACAAATGGCAAACAGCGTATGAAAGATGCTCAAAATCACTAATCATTAAGGAAACACAAATCAAAACCTCAATGAGGTATTTAAAGTAGTCAAATTCGGGCTGGCCCGGTGGCGCACTGCTACAGTGCGCCACTTGGGGGCGCGGCGGCGCTCCCGCCGAGGGTTCGGATCCCACATACAGACCGGTTCCCGCTCACTGGCTGAGCAAGGGGTGGGCGCGATGCCGGGGGTTGCG
>NW_007727444.1:266320-269997 GCF_000696425.1 Galeopterus variegatus
GCGATGCCGAGGGTTGCGATCCCGTTGCCGGTCCCGGTCCGGTACGGGCGCGACACTGAGGGTTGCGATCCGTTGCCGGACACGAAAAAAGACAAAAAGGAAAAAAAAAAAAATAAAGTAGTCAAATTCATACAGAAAGAAAATAGAAGGGTTGCCAGAGGCTCGGGGGAGGGGATGATGAGAGTTGTTCAGTGGGTAGAGTTTGTATTGCAGGATGAAAAGCGTTCTGGAGATTGGTTGCACAACAAAGTAAAGTGCAACACTACTGAACTGTGTACTTAAAAATGCCTGTTAAGATCTTAACTTTATGTCATGTATGTTTTACCACAAAAAATTATTTTTTTAAAGAAAAGGTAACTGTAGGCTATAAGAAAGCTCTAGCAGAAAGTGCTCCTAGCCCAGATGGAGCTGGAGTGAAGGATCTGGGAAGGGGATTTAAGAGTGCCGTGTGTTAAATTGGGGGTAGGGGAGGGGTGTAAAAAACAGAATTTTTGTAAGGAAAATATTGTAAGAGGAAAAGAAAAACAATTAGGGGGAAAAGCTATACAGAAAGTAATATATATACATATATACATATATAATATACATAGCTCTGTAGTGACATTTACATATTCTTTATAAAGCAAATGCTATTTATTGTTTTAAGTAAAGTAGTGATGGGGTAATATAAGATTCAAATTCATATCATCATTTCAGGAATTAAACTAAGGTCTCAAGTTGTTAAGAAATAGTAACGTAAGCATATTATATAGAGATGTAAAGGAACTTGGCCTTCCCATACATATTGAAAAATATCATTAAGTGAAAGAAGAGTAATGTGTAAGAGTGAATACTATGCTCCCATTTGCTTTTTTTTATTTTTTAAAGTAGATGTGTGTAGTCTGTAGTCAAAGAATTTCTTGAAGATATCCAAGAAATTTAAACAGGTTACTTCTAAGGGTATGGATGGCCTGTGGACATTGGAAAAGGAATCATCTTCTCATTATAGATCTTTTTGTACTACGTATGTTTTTTCAATGAGCATGTATTACTTTATAAAGCGAAAATGTGATTAGGTGTTGATTTTTTAAAAATTTTTAATGAGAAATGGCAGAAGTTGTATGCCAGGAGTTAGAGGTAGAAGAGATTGCTGCAGGCAACGGGGAAATTAGATAAATGTGTATTAAAGAGCAGACACTTGAATGATGCTTTGTCATATCTGCATGAGCACAGGAAAGAAGAGTGTGAGATGTCTGACAGCCACATGGACTCTTCTACCTACAACATTTTATTTTACAGTTACAGTAAAATCTTTTTTTTTTAAATTTTATTTTGTTGATATACAATGTGGTTGATTACTGTGGCCCATTACTGAAACCTCCCTCCCTCCTCTCTCTCCCCCCTCCCACCCAACAATGTTCTTTCTGTTCGCTTGTCATGTCAACTTCAAGGAATTGTAATTGTTATGTCTTCTTCTCCCCCCCCCCCGCCCCCGGTTATTTTCTCTTTTGTTTGTGTGTGAATTTCTTTATTTATTTTTAGCTCCCACCAATAAGTGAGAACGTGGTATTTCTCTTTCTGTGCCTGACTTGTTTCACTTAATATAATTCTCTCAAGGTCCATCCATGTTGTTGCAAATGGCAGTATTTCATTCTTTTTTATAGCTGAGTAGTATTCCATTGTGTAGATCTTTCCATTTCTGAGAGAAATGTCATTGGAATTTTGATGGGGATTGCATTGAATTTGTATATTACTTTGGGTAGTATAGTCATTTTCACTATATTGATTCTTCCAATCCAGGAGCATGGGATGTCTTTCCATCTTTTTGTATCCTCTCTAATTTCTCTCAGGAGTGGTTTATAGTTCTCGTTATAGAGATTTTTCACATCCTTAGTTAGTTCAATTCCTAAGTATTTTATTTTTTTGGTGGGTATTGTAAATGGGCAGGCTTTCTTGATTTCTCTTTCTGCTTGTTCACTATTGGTGAATAGAAATGCTACTGATTTTTGTGTGTTGATTTTGTATCCTGCTACTGTGCTGAAATCATTTATCAATTCCAAGAGTTTTTTTGTAGAGGCTTTAGGCTGTTCGATATATAGGATCATGTCATCTGCAAACAGGGACAGTTTGACTTCATCTTTTCCAATCTGGATGCCCTTTATTTCCTTCTCTTCTCTGATTGCTCTGGCTAGTACTTCCAACACTATGTTGAATAAGAGTGGTGAGAGTGGGCATCGTTGTCTAGTTCCTGTTCTTAAAGGAAAAGCTTTCAGCTTTTCCCCATTCAGGATGATATTGGCAGTGGGTTTATCACATATGGCTTTAATTATGTAGAGATACTTTCCATCTATACCTAACTTATAGAAGGTGTCATGAATGAAGGTTGAATTTTATCAGATGCTTTTTCAGAGATGATCATGTGGTCCTTGTGTTTGATTTTATTAATATGGTGTATCACATTTGTTGATTTGCATATGTTGAACTAACCATGCATCCCTGGGATGAATCCCACTTGATCGTGGTGAATAATTTTATGTATGTGTTGCTGAATTCTGTTTGCTAGTATTTTAGTGAGGATTTTGTCATCTATATGCATCAAGGATATTGGCCTGCAGTTTTCTTTTTTGGTTATATCTTTACCTGGTTTTGGTTTCAGGATGATGTTTACTTCATAGAATGAGTTTGGGAAATTTGCGTCTGTTTCAATTTTTTGGAATAGTTTGTAAAGAATCGGTGTCAATTCCTCTTTGAAGGTTTGGTAAAATTCTGCTGAGAATCCATCTGGTCCTAGGCTTTTCTTTGTTGGGAGCCTTCTGATAACAGCTTCAATCTGCTTTATTGTTATTGGTCTGTTCAGATTTTCCGCGTCTTCATGGCTCAGTTTTGGGAGCTTGTGTGTGTCCAGAAATTTATCCATTTCCTCCANCTCTGCCGGGCTGCTGGATCACGGGGCGGTACCACAGGGTGTGTGGTCTCTGCTGAGCTTCTACCTCCCATGCTGGACTTCTCCCTGCTCTGTGCGCACTAGGCCGGGCTTGGGATGGAGCTGGGTGGCAGTGGTGAAGCCTATCTGCTGCTGGATCGCGTGGCGGTGCCCCCCCCCCCCCCCACAGGGTGTGTGGACTCTACGGAACTTCTGTCTCCCCTGCTATACGTCTCTGTGCTCCGTACGCATTGGGCTGGGCTGCTGGATTGTGCGGCAGCGGTGTGGTCCCTGTGGAGTTCCTGCCTCCCCTGCCGGACATCTCCCTGCTCCGAGCACACTAGGCCAGGCTGGGAATGGAGCCGGGTGCCTGTGGTGAAGCCTACCTGCTGGATCATGCAGTGGCAGCCCCACAGGGTGTATGGTTTCTGCGGAGCCTCTGCCTCCGCTGCCAGACGTTTCCCCACTCTGTGCACACTGGGCTGGTCTGGGAATGGAGCCGGGTGGCGGTGGTGAAGCCTATCTGCCGGATCGTGCGACGGCGGCCCCGCAGGGCACATGGTCTCCACGGAGCTTCTGCCTCCCCCGCTGGATGTCTCCCCATTCTGTATGCACTTGATNTTCTGGCTTTTGGGGTTTGTGATGAAAAGTCTGATGTTAGCCTGATTGGGGCTCCCTTATACGTGATTTGATGCTTCTCTCTCAGGGGAAGCATTCAATGCAATCTCCTTTTTCCTTCCCTTCTGGAATACCCATGACTCAGATATTTGAGTGC
>NW_007727444.1:270854-338902 GCF_000696425.1 Galeopterus variegatus
CACACTGGGCTGGGCTGGGAATGGGGCCGGGTGGCGGTGGTGAAGCCTATCTGCCGGATCGTGCGACGGCGGCCCCGCAGGGCACATGGTCTCCACGGAGCTTCTGCCTCCCCCGCTGGATGTCTCCCCATTCTGTATGCACTTGATGTTATGTTTTTATAGTTTATTTTTTATTTATTTATTTATTTTTTTTAAAAAGATGACCGGTAAGGGGATCTTAACCCTTGACTTGGTGTTGTCAGCACCACGCTCAGCCAGTGAGCTAACCGGCCATCCCTATATAGGATCCGAACCGTGGCCTTGGTGTTGTTAGCACCGCATTCTCCCGAGTGAGCCACGGGGCCGGCCCATGTTTTTATAGTTTATTTTTTATTTATTTATTTATTTTTTTTAAAAAGATGACCGGTAAGGGGATCTTAACCCTTGACTTGGTGTTGTCAGCACCACGCTCAGCCAGTGAGCTAACCGGCCATCCCTATATAGGATCCGAACCGTGGCCTTGGTGTTGTTAGCACCGCATTCTCCCGAGTGAGCCACGGGGCCGGCCCATGTTTTTATAGTTTAAATCGGTTGATTTGTGGGAGAGAGTGACGCTAGGGACCGTCTATTCCGCCATCCACAAAGGTTTCTGAGGCTGGGAAGTCCAAAGTCCATCTGGTGGTGGCAACAGTGACCCAGGGGTCTCACATTGCAAGATGGTGGAAGCAGAGAGAACAGAGAGAGAGCGAGCCATTACAGTAAAATCTTAACTGTGTTGCTGGGGCAATAGCTGGTTCTATTAAATTTGCCAATTAATAGCATTAGGCAAAAAATCATTTTTATTTCTTTTGTTGAATACCTTTTGAAATTGTAGCCTATACATGCCTACTTCATTAAGTTTAATATCTGAAGATAATTTAAGGGTTTCACTGTACTGTAGATTAAGATAGTATAACAGTAGCAGGGGGCAGCCACCATATACCTGGTTTTTATTTGCCCTCTTTTTCTCCAGATGTGTGGCTAAGCTTGATGATTCTAGCATAGCCTGTCTCTTAGAAGAATGTTGTAAATGCAGATTTCCTAATGTCTCTACATCTTTGACATGAAAACATTCCTGTAAAGTATCATCTAAGATAATAAATAATTATTATTCAAACTTGATAAATATGCAGACCTCCTTTAACAGCCGTATTTCTCAGCCTTGGCTGAACATTGAAGTTATCTGGAGGCTTTAAAAACTGCCGTTGGGCCGGCCCGTGGCTCACTCGGGAGAGTGCGGTGCTGATAACACCAAGGCCACGGGTTCGGATCCCTATATAGGGATGGCCGGTTCGCTCACTGGCTGAACGTGGTGCTGACAACACCAAGTCAAGGGTTAAGATCCCCTTACCAGTCATCTGTTTTAAAAAAAAAAAAAAGCCAAAAAAAACTGCTGTTACCTGAGTTCTGTTCCCAGAGTTTCATGACATGGATTGCAGCCTGAAGTTTTTTAAGCTTCCAAGATAATTCTGATGGGCAGCCAGAGATTGACAACCACTGTTTTAAAGGAAGAATATAAGTTATTTTTATTATGATAGTGTTTGAATATGTATAAACTAACACTAGGCTGAAATTCCTTATGCATGTAGTTGTATATAAAACACATTTATAAATTACAAATAAACTCCAAAATTAATAAACCCAAAACAGCATGAATGGATGGATGATGTTTCACTGAGGCTTTTGTACATGTTATTCCTTCTGCTTAGTCTGTTAAATGCTCCTTCCTTCCTGTATCAATCTGGGTCCAATTGGGAGATAGAAACCACATAGTGATATGAACAGGAAAGTTTAATATAAGGAATAATTAAACTGTGATAAAGGAGTAACTGTTGAAAACTATATGGTACCTAGGGCTGAGGGAGAGTACTCAAGGAAGGACCAACTTGGGAGGAGACCCCATTCCCCAAAACTAGGGTTCGGGCTCATTAGCTTACTGGATGGCACAGCAGTTTTGCAGGTTTGCCAGGCTGCAGCTGGCCTGTAGTTGCTAGACAGCAGGAAGCACTCTTCAAGAGCATAGGCAGAGCCCAGGCTAGCCACAGCCAGTAGCCAGTAGCAGTTGCATGGGCACACGGAGGAAGTAGGGGCCCTGGGGCAGATTGATGGCTGGGCATGTGGGTGTGCAGAGGAAGTGGCAAGGGGCGGGGGAGAATCAGTGTAGCAGGCTTGCAGCACACAGTCTCAGTCATGTGCTTGGGAGGACCATGAGAAGTTGGGGTGAGGCAAGTGGCAGGAGGCCTGGACTGCACACTGCTGAGGGTCATGAGAAGGTGACTCTAGACCATCCCAGAGTTGCAAGGTTGTTGATGGACTACCTACGCTGGGCTCATGGCTGGATCCATCACCAGTAGCCTCACACCCACATGCTGACCCCACCATGCAGCAGCCAGAAACAGCAGGAGGGCCCCTTTCTCCTGCAGTGTCCCTTGGGTGCCCTCTACTGAAAAAGCTACACATTGTACTCACTTAAAGGAACTCTGTCCGTTATTGCAAATCAAGTGTTGAAAGGTGAATTTGCAGCTGACAGGCAGTAAATTGATAACTGACACACCACCCCATGCCAGCCAAATTCCTTTGCAGCTTTTCAACCTTTGCTTATAGGCTGTTGTGGCCTCTTCCAAGTGGAATTGCTCTATGCTGTGTTCTGGCGTATCCTTGTAGTAACTATGTAGGAATCTTTGTTTAAAAAAAGTCAGTTTATCAAGTAAACATAAGGACAATGTGCATAAGAACTACCTCCAAAGATTCTGATTTGGTTGAGCTAGAGTGGAACCTATGAATCTACATTTTAATAAGTACCCCTGCTGATCCTGATGATGGTGGTCCCTGAGGCAACACTGAGAAATATTGGTCTGGGCCCTTATCCCTAGTACAGTACCTGATGATAAGTTGGGGCTGAACAAATGTGGGCTGAATGAATGAGAGAACTGGGCCACTAAAGTCAGGGTGACTTATTGTAGGCATAGGGATGTATACCCAGTAAGTTGGGGTAAAATGCCCATTTTTAATACCTCCTCACAGTGTCCTCCTTTATCCTCTACATGAAGCTCTGCCTGAATTAAAACTTTATGCAGTGAATGCTTTTTCATTTTTGAATTTAAAATGGACATCATACTAATACCAGTTTTCTTTATATTTGATAGGGAGGAAGAACAAGAAACACAAGAAGAGGAACATTTGATGGAAGAAAAGAAAAAGAAAAAGCAGGAAGAAAAGAAAAAGAAGGAAGGTGCTCAGAAAAAGGTTTGGGTGAAGTCACTACTCCATTGTCTTGTAGTCATTGTGTTTCTCATTTGCATTATCATAGCCAGTAGGTGACAAAGTCCCTTCAATTACTTTTTAAATCAATATGCTAAATCTATAATTAGAGAAGAATAGTTATTGTGCTAGTGAAATAAATACAGGGTGACAGCCGCAAAATGTCTTTTTTAAGGACTAGAAATATTAGAGCTGTGTTTTAAGGAAGCTGATTTTAGGTGTTGGTGGTAAAGAATGTCATGCTGTTCTACTTAAAATGATCCAGAACAACCATGTCTTAGACTTGATGAAAGGAACATTAAACTGATCTTATTATAAAAGCGAGAAATACTGTAATTTTTGCAGCTTTGGCAAATGTTTTTTTTTTTTTTTTTTTTTTTTTTACAAATCCTTCTATTAGTAATATTAAAATGTCCTAAGGTAAATCTTATAGTCATGCTTGAATTTTATGGCGTTTAAAATACCAGGTTATGCCATTTGTCTTTGTTCTTGCCTAGTTTAATGTATTGTATAGTTTAAACTATATGCCTTTTAGACTGTGTTAAAACATAGAGCTTGGATGATCTTCCAGCTAGAATTTTTTATATTGGCATGTAATTAATAGCATGTAGAAAATTATATATTTTTCCCAGTAATAAGTTATAATAAACTAAATGGGCAAAAACTTGTTTTTAAAATTTCAAATATTAAAATTCTGCTTATAAACTTGCATAGATGTTTATATTCTACACATTATCATTCCTAAAGAGTTTCTGATTTTTTTTTTTCAGGCTGCTGATCAAAAAACCAAAGGTAAGTAAGTTTATTTATATTCACAGGGGGAGGGGGCTATATTTTGTGGCAGTGCCAAACTTTTTATGATGAGGATGACTTTTTTTTAAATTCATAGTTAAAAGCAAAGAATCTAAGCCTGCATTTGAGTCTACTTTTTATGGTTCATTGTGAAATTCTTCATTTATCGCTGGTTTTACATCTGCATCTCATTGGCATTTGGTTAATCTAAAAATGCCTGAAGAATGTTAAATTCGCTTTCTAAACAATGCTTTTTAATTTTCTTTTGGTTTGATTTTTTTCAAACAAGGATTGAACTGGTAAGTTGATTCAATTTTTATAAGACCAACCAAGGGATCTTGAATTTTGTTAAAGTTTCCAGTTTCTCATTGCCAACTATTCTTTATAGTAAAAAGAAGTACATTATTTCTGTATTCCCTCTTTGCTTATTAATATCTAAAAGGTTTCTTTTTTATCCTCCATGTCCAGAATTTGCTTGTTACAATAACTTAATGGATGTCTGTGGAAACACATACAGTCCTTACTGTAACTCAGGCAACCCTGCTGCTGTAAAGACTAAATGAATACAATTATTATTTGTCAATTAAAAATAAAACAAAGCTAAATGAGATCATGCAGGAAAACGCTCAGTGTCTAGCATATAATCAAATTAGTGCTCAGCAAAGGTTTGCTGTAACTGTTATTATTTTGAGGTTTTTATTTTCCATTGGCTGATCACATGTATACAGTTGTACATGCAAACACATGTACAGTAAAGGTTTTTGTGAGAATGCTGTCTCAGGAGGTATCATTATTAATAATCTACTCTTGTTTGGCATTTCATAGTTTTCAAAGTAAAGGTTATGTATGTTATCTCATTTGAACTTCATAATTGAGCAGGACAGGAATTAGTTTACAGGAGAGGCTCCTGGTATGAATTAAGTGGCTTGTTCTTAGTTTGGCAGATAGTGGTAACGGTAGGCCTAGAGGGATCCCTGGGCTTTTAGCCCTAGTACATTGGGTCTCAGGGCTTCTAGACTAGAGTCACTTGAAGAGATGAAATCCATCTCCTATGAGACAAATGTTAGAAGGCAGCATAGTGAAAAGGACATTTTTTTCTCTTATACCTTCAAAAGCACTGTGAATTTATTTATTTATTTATTTATTTATTTTCCTTTTTGTCTTTTTTCGTGTCCGGCAACGGATCGCAACCCTCAGTGTCACGCCCATACCGGACCGGGACCAGCAACGGGATCACAACCCTTGGTGCTGCGCCCACACCTCGCTCAGCCAGTGAGCGGGAACCGGTCTGTATGTGGGATCCGAACCCTCGGCGGGAGCGCTGCCATGCTCCCAAGCGGCGCACTGTAGCAGTGCGCCACCGGGCCGGCCCAGCACTGTGAATTTATATAACACTTTTTCAGAAGGATCCAAAAGGGTTGTGGTACATAGTGATATTTGAATCTATGATTTTGATTAGGAAACAGTGATTTCTTATCATTGTTATTTAAAAACATAGAATTATTGTTCTGAATTATACATTTCCTCCTTTTTTTAGTATCTTGAGAAGTTTTTACAATTTGATTGAATACCACCTATATTCTTTTGTCATTGCCATTGTAATTGTTTTCTCCTCAAATAGTAACAAACTGCTTATTATTGTGTGGTGATCGTGACTTATTTTGTCCTACCACTTTACACAGAGTTATTATTTGCTATTACTATTCTGATGAGTATTTCATTGCTGACTCCAGACTCTACTGGGTTTTTTTCTTCTCCTTTTATCTTCTCTAAAATACTGCTCCTTTGGGTACAGTTTACCAGTAACTGCTAACTAGCCTTAGAACAGGTGGTAATAATGATTATTAATGGCCTTCTAAACAAAAAAAAAAATGCTTTTTGAATTATATCTAATCTAACAGTACTGCTGGGTAATTCATTAATGAATATTAGCAGCATCAAGGTTTAAATTTTTCTCAGACCCGTCGTTGTTATTGGTTCAGATCAAAATTAACTGCCTGCAAGGTAGTGGTTCTATCTTTCTGACTGGGCACTTGTGTTAGACAGTGCAGACTAGGCCTGACTGAATATATGAGATATTTTACCCATGTTCACACATAAAATAGATAGACTTTTCTAACATTCTAGCATTTTTATGTCCCCGTCTAGCCTGTGTGTACGTAAGGGACGGCGGGGGTGGGGTGCATTTCCCTTGCTCCCTCTTTCCTCCCAGTGCCTAGCACTGGGCACAAAGTCAGTAGACCTAAGATCAGTACCTTCACTCAGTGACTGCTTTCATGCGAGACCCTGTACTAGGGCCTTGCGTTTATTATTTCTAATTGCTGATGGTGTTGCCTCCAATGCACAGACAAATAAGCTGAAGCTATGAAAGTTTGCTGAACACCTCCAAGATTGCAGTGCTGAATGGCAGGGCTGATGTGCCCAGAGTCTTCCTGCACTTACAGCCTCCAGGAAATGTACAGATTTATCCAGGATTACTGTGTCTCAGTATCTACCAAACTGTATTAGGAAAGGGATGCTCAGAAAGGAAAAGTAATTAAGCTAATGTCACAGAGCCTAGTGAGTGGCAGAGCTTGAGTGAACCATGGCTCTGACTCTGGAACCAGGTCAGGTCGCCTGGGCAAGATGTGACAACTGGCTCCTGTCTCTAGGAGCTGGGGAACCCTCCTCTTGTCACAAGGAAGCACCCAGAAGTCTCGGCCCTGAGTTGTTTGAATATAGGAAAGAGTTTGGCAATTTGAGTAAGTCCAAGAGTTGAATACTCTTACCGAATCCATTAACATAGTACAAAAATGTTTGAATTGTTTTGGTTTTGATAATTAACTCAAACTAGACCAAATGAATTAGTAATTTCCTTGCTTTGCAATATTATATACCACTCAAATACAAATATTAATAAAGCATTGTTTCCATTATTTAGCATTACATTTGACATTGTTGCTTTGTGTTGCTTCGCCCCCCACGGATTTGTCACCCCATTTCCCCTGGGTGATGGAGATGCAAAGGATTACTCAAAGCCCATCTCTTCTGAGCAGTGAGAAGCCTCGAAGTGGTTAACTTCCTTGGGTCCCTCCAGCAAGAGGCAACCCTTCCTTGGGAAATTAACCCTGAATTGGGGTTCTCTTCCTGCATTTATTTTGCAGACCAGGAAGTTACAGGAAGAGAACATAGGTGGGGTTATAGTTTAAAAATATAGGCTGGTAACTTTTATCGAAACAAGTCGGAAGACATTCCATTAGACAAGTGATCTTACAGCAATTTCTCAGTATCTTTACATAATAATCAGTAACTAGTCTGTCTCAGAGCCAGCAACCTGCTGTGCCACATTTCTTATCTTGCAACAGAGACTCACTAGCCTGGGGAAGATTTCCTGTCCTTGCAAGGTCAATATTTGAAACTGCAAGGCTTTGGAAAACCAGGCTTTGTAGTATATTCCACATGACTTAATTTTCTCAATAACTGAAACTTAACCTCTTTAAATTTTCATTTAAACGTTTTCAGAGAACTCTTTAGAATATATTATACACACACATATATATTATACCCCTCTACCTTCTTCTACAGGATATTTCATCTAATTCATTCTTGATAGATCAGTTTTCATTATAGCATTAATTATACTTAAATTTTTTTTGCATCTGGCTATAACCATTGACCTTGAACTGTGAATCTTTATTTAAGACTAATGCATAACTGAATCTAACTAGAAATTTATCCTTTTTCAATAACTTAATCTAATAAATAGCATGCTTCTCTTCCCTCTTCCACAAATTTGAAAACTAGATTTCTACAAAGTCTGCTTTGTAACATTGTAACTAAAACAGAAATTTTGTCCCTGGCAGTCTTTCAAATTCAGACCTGTGATTTCTTTGTGGAGGTCATTTTCTTCTTTTTAAGACTCAGATCATCTCAGTGAAGCCTTGAGGCACCAAAAAAAAAAAAAAAAAAAAAAAAACTTTTTAAGACTCAGATCATCTCAGTGAAGCCTTGAGGCACCAAAAAAAAAAAAAAAACGATTCAAGCCAAGTGAGCAAGTTTGTGTGAAACACTATGCTGCTGACATTCATACCCATGTTCTGCCCTGATGTGTTGGTGGGAGCTGTGTTTTCTCCACAGCTAGGAGACACATTCTAGTTCATCTCTGGAGGTTTTCATTCAAACAGTGGAGTCGCTCATTCCTTTTGCCAGTTTCCTCTTCTTAGCTCCTGTGTGCAAATACTACAGTGGGGTTGATGTCCTACACTTCTGGGAAAGCTAAGCATGTTTATATACCCAGAATCCTTTTCCTTCACTGAATCTAGTCTTGGGTTGTTGTTGTTGTAGTCAACTTTTCCTTATTTTTAACTCCTTTGATAAAAGTATAAGGAATGCATTCTCACTGAAAGTAATTTGAGCATTATTTAAAGAGAAATTAAAACTTTAATTCACTAAAAATCCCTCTATCCTGAGATATTTACTGGTTAACATTTTGTAAACCATTCTTAAATGCACCTCTTTATGAATTCATATGTAAATATATATTTATATGAACTCTCCAGTGCTTTCCCCCAGTTAGCACTGTCCCATCCCCAGCCCTTCAAGGAACTGCACTGAGCAATTTGCAAACCTCTGCAGGAGCCTATTCATAAACAAAATAGTCCTTTGTAACTTCTGCTAAACATTGTCTTTGCATTGATGACCAAATAAAGAGGCAGCAAAACACTATTACCTGTAATGCCTTAGTGAGACACTAGATGCTCTCATATCGGGGGTATGGGTTTGGGTAGAGGAGTCAGATATAATTCTCTTGCAAGACACCATTGCATTACAGCTCTCCTGTGGAGTTACTGGTGTCTAAGTGTTAGACACTTTGTACTAGAATGGGTTTTGCTTCTGTGATCAGTAATTACTTTTCTTTATTTTGAGCACTGCCCTTAGTTTGGGCATAGGAAATAATATCTTTGTATGTGATGTGATGACTTTGTAAGCCTAAGTTTTTCTATATTGTTTTCTGGGTTTTTTCATAGATTGAATGGTGGTTTGGGGGGTAGGTTTTTGTTGTTGTTGTTGTGGGGTGTTTTTTTTTTTGGTGGCTGGCTGGTATGGGGATCCAAACCCTTGACTTTGGTGTTATCAGCACCTTACTCTGACCAACTGAGCTAACAGACCAGTCATGAATGTTTTTGGGTTTTTTAAAAAATAGGATTAACTATGATAATACTCATAAATGGCAAGATAATTCAATTTAGTGGTTTTAGCCAGATATTTTTATTTTATTTTATTTTATTTATTTATTTTTTTTGTCTTTTGTCTTTTGTCTTTTTCCGTGTCCGGCAATGGATCACAACCCTCAGTGTTGCCCCCGTACCGGGCCGGGGACCAGAAACGGGATTGCAACCCTCGGTGTTGCTCCCGCACCTCGCTCAGCCAGTGAGCGGGAACCGGTCTGTATGTGGGATCCGAACCCTCGGGCGGGAGCGCCGCCGCGCTTCCCAAGCGGCGCACTTATCCAGTGCGCCACCGGGCCGGCCCTTATTTTATATTTTTAAAAGATGACCAGTAAGGGCCGACCCCGGGGCTCACTCGAGAGTGCGGCGCTGGGAGTGCAGTGGCGCTCCGCCACGGGTTTGGATCCTATATAGGGATGGCCGGTGCGCGCACTGGCTGAGCGCAGTGCAGGCGACACCACACCAAGGGCTGCAATCCCCTTACCGGTCACAAAAAAAAAAAAAAAAAAAGATGATCAGTAAGGGGATCTTAACCCTTGACTTGGTGTTGTCAGCACCACGCTCTCCCAAGAGAGCTAACCAGCCATCCCTATGTAGGGATCTGAACCCGTGGCCTTGGTGTTATCAGCACCACACTCTCCCACGTGAGCCACGGGCTGGCCCGCCAAGTATTTTTTAAGTTTATAAAATAGGTAAGTTTTCATTTGAAAATCTCAAAGTTAATCATATCATGTATGAAAGCACATATCTTGAAGACCCGATATGGCTCAATCTCCATATAATTAATGAATTATGATTTTGAGTCATATATTTTATAAATTCATACATTTAGTTAAGTATCCTAGTCTTGCTTGTAAAGAATATAAGTTTTGCAATCAGGTATTCAACTTTGCCATGCAATCAGTTTGTAATTGTTAATTTTAAGAAAACCTATATGTGCTTTTGTTAATGTAAGTCAATTGAAACCATATTCTTTCAGTAGTCTTATGTTGAGTGACAAACTATATGCAGTGTGCTGTGCTACTACTAAGTCTCATTCTAAACATGTAAAGCTTTTTGTCAACATAAATGAAAAATAGCAACATTTGAGGTTTAAAGCATGTCTTTCTAATTTCATAGTCAGATGTAGAGATAAACAGATGAGAGCTAACACTCTATACTTCACTAATTGGGTGGCACTACTGTTTAGCTGAGACAGTTGATTGCTATTTGCTCAGTCTTTCAGGGGTCTTAACACAATAATCAGCAGTTAGTATTTGCAAAGCATCAGATCTATGTTTTCCTGAATTACACGGTATAATAAAATTGGCCAGAATCCTAGAGTTTACATGTATTCACATTCATATTCACATAAACAAACCACGTATCATTTTGAGCATATGACGTACTCCTAAAGACAGAAGCTAGAGGTCTGTTCAGCTTGCCCAGGCACTGTATATTTTATACAATACGACATTTTAGTTGCCTATCTAAAAAATTAATAAAATCTTAGAGCTTGAAGGATCCTGAGAGATTATCCAATTTCTATGTTGGTTAAGGAATTGAGATCAAAAGAGGTTAAGTGATATGTGCGAGGTTTGACAGCTAGTTAGTGGCAGAACTAGAACCCTCATCTTCTGGTTGTCAATTATATTATTTTTTCTACTACCAGATAACAGGACTGTAGACATAGGTATTGTATACCAGTACAGCCATTCCATTCATTCATTTTAGGAAGGAACTTAGGCACTTAGGATCTCTTCAAATAAGGCTGAAATTTCTAAGAGATATATTATATGAGGTATCTTTAGGGGGTGGCATCTTTTAGGTTTTTAAATATTAGATATGTCTTTCTTTAGCCATGTTGCTCTATGTTTAAAGTAGTTATTTAATTTTACTGTTAAATCCCAAGGGGAAGATAAAATAAATGTATTAATTTTTTTCCATGGGGCCAAAATAAAGTGTAAAGATAAGGTATTCTTAAATATACAGGCAATTTAAAAGGATCAAAATTTATTGCAAAAAAAACCCCCCAAAAACACTTGGAGCAGGTACATGAATGTGTAAGTTCTTAATCAAACTTTAAAAGAAAGTAAGTAAACACAGTGATAACAGGGTAGCAATTTGTGTTGCTTCTTTGTTACAGGTCCCTTTAGCAGCATCTTTCTGGTGGTCACATAAAATGAAAGTACATGTCTGTTTCTAGTATAACTTTTCTCTAAGACTTTAAACGTGAAGGTAGTTTCCAAGTTTAGACAAAGTTACAGTTTATAACTCTAAAGGAAGCTAACAATATGCTTTGTGAGAAATTATTTATTTACTTAAATTGGTTTCTTTGTATTTTTTTAAAACTGCTTAATGACTTATAATTGACATACAATAAACTGCACATATTTAAAGAGAATGGTGTGATAAGTTTGTCATCTGTACACCTGTGAAACCATCACCACAATCAAGAATACTCACCATCCCTGAAAGTTGCCTCGTGCCCCTTTCTAATTCATCTCTCTTACCCCCATCTGTCTCTAGGCGAACACTGATCTGCTTTCTGTCACAACAAAAGAGTTTTTATTTTCTAGACTGTTATATAAATGGAATCATACTGTATGCACTCTTGGCTCCTTTCACCCAGCATATTGCTTTTGTGACTCATCCAAGTTGTGGGTATCAGTAGTTCATTCCTTTTTATTTACTTTTTTTTTTTTTCTTGGTGGCTGGCTGGTCCCTTGAGGGTGCTGTTAGCACCATACTCTACTGAGTGAGCCAGCCCCTCATTCCTTTTATTGCTGAGCAGTATGCCATTGTACAGGTATATCACAATTTGTTTATGCATTCATGGACATTTCGGTTGTTTCTACTTTTTAGCTATTATGAGTAAAGCTTCTGTGAACACTCATATACAAGTCTTTGTATGGAAACATACTTTTATATGTTAGGTAAATGCATAGGAGTAGAATGGCTATTTTATATGATAGGTATATGTTTAATTTTTCAAGGAATTGCATAACTGTTTTCCAAACTGGTTATACTGTTTCACAGTTCTACATCCTCACCAGTACAGGGCATGGTCATCTTTATAATTTTAGCTAGTATGTATGTACTGGTATCTTATTATGGTTTTAATTTTCATTTCCCTAGTGACTATGATGTTGCACTTCCTTTTCTTGTGGTTATTTGCCGTCTGTATGTCTTTGGTGAAGCATCTATTCAAAATTTTTGCCCAGTTTTAATTGTTATTTATTTTCTTATTCCAGATTGGTTTCTGATATTAAATTGGTCTCTAGAATTAAGCAGAAAGACTCATCACTATAGCTTAGTTGTTTGCATGCTTCAATCATTCCCCTTGCTTTCTGTTTGCAGCCACCTGTAATATAGCAATATCAGAAAATATGCACTTCAAATATGATCACATTTTTATTTAGCTTTTAAAACACCTAAATATTGCAGTTATAAATAAGCTAAATTAGTCGTATTTTACTTCCTAAACTTGGCTGGTTAGTTAATTAATTTAATACACAGTTAATAAATTCCTACAGACTGAAGAGATAAGTTCCTTATTCTCAGAGAGACATTTTAGTAGGAAGAGCTAAATATACAAGCAAATAGGTATATAAGCAAATGAATGCAATGGAACATCTGTCTAAGTATTGTCATTTATTTATCCCACACCTTCTACCTAGAAGGATTTAAGTTTGGTCATTTTCCCCATCAAATATTTATATCTCTATAAGGAAAGATAACCTGTTTTTAAAAATAAGTGGGGAACCTGGGAAAGGCAAATACTGATAAGAATGAAATAAATGCATGCTATAGCTGGGCCATTCTTTTGCTTGTGCCCTAAGCTTGCTGTAAAAACAGGGACAAGGAGGGATGCTTCACCCCAGTCATTCCAAACCCACACATTAGGCCATTAAAATGGAGCACTCTTAGTAACCTATTCTACCAAAAAAAAAAAAAAGGAAGTGAAACCAGAGAGCGGGAGCGTGGGAAGGTAGCTCGTGGAGTCCTTGTACACCCTCTTAAGGACGTAGTCTTCTAGACTAAAGGGGAGCCACTGGAGAGTTTTGAGTGGGAGAGTGACATCATGAGAATTATGTTTTAGAAAGGCCACTGAACAGGTGGGATTGAAGATGAACTAAACAGTTAATGGGGAGAGAGAGCTGGAGGCAGCAGGTGTAGTTAGGCCAATGCCCAGTTCAGACTCCAGGTGACTAAGTGGTGGGGAGGAGAGGGAAGGGATAGAGTTCATTGATAGAGTAGGCAGAACTTATTAGAAACTAACTGAACTAATTATTTGATCCTGGAGATTCTTATTGAGCACCTGCTATTTGCTTGGTACTTATAAATTATAAAGATGACCATGACCCGTACTGGTGAGGATGTAGAACTGTGAAATAGTATAACCACTTTGGAAAACGGTTATGCAATTCTTTGAAAAATTAAACATACACCTATCATTAGCTCAATTATAACAATATTTAGCTCATTCATAGTTGCTATGAAGAGAAAATGTAAAAAAAATAAATAAATAAATAAAGATGCACTTCCCATTCTCATGGAGCTTAGAATCTTATGGAGAATGGACGTAAATACCAGTCAATCACAGTATTGCTTACTGAGATGGCTGCTAGGAAGGAAAGGAACATGGTTTAATGAGAACATAGAACAAAGGGAACCCAGAGTGATGCTAAGTTGAAATCTGAAGGGTGAACAGAATTTAACTAGGCCAGGGAGAGTAGAGGGAGGTTTAAGGACTCCTACATAAAGAAGGAACAGCATTTGCAAAAACTGGATGGAGTGTGGCATTTTCCAGGAACTAACCAACCAAACAAAAAGCTGGCATAGCAGGTGAGAGTAGTCTGCAGGGAGAGTGGTGGGAAGTGAGGCTAAAGTGGGAGACAGGGACCAGCCCACCATGCAGGCCATTTTAGAGGGGTCATGTGCTTTCTCCTAGAAGAATAAGAAGGTTTTTCAGAATCTATTTGGAATCTGTCCAATTTTTCTCCTCCCTCACCGGCCTTTTCTTAGTAAATAGTGGAGTCATTTAACTTGGGCTCCCTCTTCTGGCAGGTCGGAGGATTCTGCACTTTTTTGGGAAAAATATCCCAGGATTATTACTATTTCACAACTTAATAATTTATTAAAGAAAATACAGTCCTACAGAAGGCGATATGCATGTCCTGGGAGAACACATTTGAGACATAATTCCAGGTAAGACTTCAGCATTTCATTAGATTTAGGATTTGCTATTTGTTCTGAGAGCTTATTCAGCTCAGGATGACTTAGCATGAAAAGAGGCGAGGTCAGGAAGAAGTTGAGGGAACTGAAAAGCTGTATACTCACTCAATGGACTTTCTTTACCCTTAATGTTCTGTCCAGTGCGTTGCCTCATTTGGGGAGTATTTTAATTAATGTTACATATTAAAAAGATGGTAGAAAAGACATTACGGGGCTGGCCTTTTAGCTCAGTTGGTTAGAGTGCAGTCTTATCAGGGTCAAGGGTTCGGATCCCCATACTGGCCAGGCACACACACATACACAAAAAGCCAGTATGTACTAATGTTGTGTTGGTTACTTAACTTTACCATATACTGTTAACAGCATTTTCTATTTTGATCTTCTAAATCGGCCTGCTGCTAAAAAGAATTTAGAAATACTTGCTTATAGGATTAAATAGTACATTTTCTTAGAGTAGAAGAATCCAAGGGCTGAAATAAAGTAACCTTTTAATGAAATGGTTCTTATTGTTAGGAGTCATTGTTAAAATAATTTTACTTTCTTTTAACATTTATGTTATTTAGTCTGATATATTGAGAGTAGCATTTAATTTAATTTAATTTAATACCTTTTAGAGAGGCAAGTGTGATACGGTAGAATAGCAAATACCTCTAAACAGCATTTCTCATTAGCAAAAGACACTCAGTTAATGTAGTTTGTAGTTAATGAGTTTGTGCTCATTTTGAGTTGGGCTCCAAATGTTGCCATGGTGATAGATCAGCCAGAAGCCATCGACTGAACAAACAGAAGACCACTGCTTTGTATTCCCCTAGGACTGCTGATAAACACAGCAGATGGATCCTCCTTACTCAGAGTGGTCATCTACTGGTATCTCATTGTTCTAATGCAACTACTTCTCGCCACAGTGTTTGTTGCTGCATAGGTTGCAGAAGAAATTGTAATAATGAAAATATTCCTTGGAATCTCTGATTATTTTAACATGAGAGAATAGTCTCTTACATCAGTCACGTTTGCAAACAGTAACCATATATATTTGAGTAAATTTAAATTTAAAATATTAAGAAACTCTGAATCTGAGTATATATTCTGAAATGACTAGGATTAATGCATGATTTTTGAACATGTTTCTTTTTCTTTTCATTGTGTGGTGTCTGCTATAAGAGAACTTCTGTGCTTTACCGTACAAAAACTTCTGTTTCTTATGTTCCAAGATGCCATCAATCATAGGACATATCATTGATTTAATAATGTCTTATTGATGGAGTTGGAAGATGAATGAAGAAACTATATCAAATTTATACATCAATTGTCAGGTGCATCCAATTTTCAGAAGTAAGACCTGTTAAAATGTATGGGTTAAAATGTCTGTCTAGGTTAGCATTTACCTCTAAATAGTAACTTATAAAATGCACTTCTCTAATCTATTGCATGCGTACTTGTCTATATATTTTAGGCTAATGGTGGTAGCACAGGAGATTCTGATTAAGGATTTATGAAAGTCCTATTAACAGTAAATGCCATTATAGGGAAACTTGTTGCATATTTACCTCATACCATATACTGTGATGTTGTCTAGGTTGATGAAAAGTTTAAATGTACTACTTGCCAAAAAAAAAAATAAATGTGTGCTCTTTGATTTCGGCTGACAGATACAGAAACTGCTATTTTAAACAAAAATGGTTTCAAATACAAGGAATTGGGTGCTCATAAAATCATTGAAAAGGCTGAAAGGGGGATGTGCCCTAGGCTGGACCTCCAGAAATGACTTCCCAAAGAGTTCTCCAAAGGGCTGCTACCTCGGGATAGAATGGGAGGCCCCTGCTGGCCCTGTTGACCTCCAGAGCATGGCACCACCACTTCAGTCCAGGAAGCGGCACTAAGGTTGTCTCTCATAGCCACAAAGGGAGTGATTGGGAATGGGGCCCCTGCACAGAAACTTCCACCATCTCCAGGACTGTGCTTACATGTTACCCATAGCTGCCACCTCACTTCTGCCTGCCAGATCACACACAAGGCATCTGATTGGGGGATCTGACCCATAACCTCGGTCCCCCTTGCAAGGAGGCTGAATAATCTGTGTGCCTGACTTCCCTCAGTCCCTGCTTCTGGGAGTGCGTGTGGTACTGAGTGGGGGAGACTCTCTGACTACTTGCTTTGTGAGTTTTTTAAATGATGGAATGGCTGTTTATTAACATTTATATAGTGCTTAACACTTTCCAAACAGTTGGAAAATAAGAGGGGAGGTTTAGGGCTTGGGTAAAATCTAATCCTCTGATCCTGAATACAGCTGTCATTATCTTTTGTAAATTACCACGGTAGCTTCTTTAAGAGCCTTCCTTCTTCCCTTCTTTAGTTCATTTTCTATAGTTCCTATTTTAATGTGACTTTAAAAAAATTATTTCTATGACTTCCCATTGTTTCCAAGAGGAGGAGGAGGATTATAATAATATGAACACTTATCATGCACTGTGTGCCACACACTGTTCTTTATACTTATTAACATTTAGTCCTCAAAGAACTTTCACAGGAAGGTATTATTAGCCCCATTTTACCCCCCATTTACCCATATTTTACAGATGGCACAACTGAGGGACAGAGAAGTTAAATAACTTACCCAGAGCCGTCAGCTAGTAAGTGGAAGAGCTGAGGTTTAACCCCCAAGTCCATGCTTGCAGGCGCTGCACTACCCCTCAAGAGAAGTGAATGGGAATGGTAAACCCCAGACCCCGAAAGGCAATTACCTCTATTGGGGAAGGGTGGAGTATATAGTCAAGGAGGGGAAGACAGGGCTTTTGTGAAATTGGTGACATTTTATTTCTTAAGCTGGAGATTGAGTACATGGAAGTTTGTTGATTATTTGGTCTGTATGCCTTTGTGTACATATTAAGTATTTACAAAAAAAATTTTTAAGGAAAAGAATGTGTTGGGAGTGTGACTTGAGGAATTAAACAAGAAGGAAACACTTCAGTGCACTAGGCATCCCATGCTCCCCACTCTGAGTCCCCCAGGTGAGGAAGGTAAGGTGGGTCATAGTGGAAAACATCTTCTCCCAAGTCATGCTTCTGCACAATTTGTAGAACTGAACGAGGAGGTGCTATGGCCATGTTGTTTCCCTTCCCAGTGAAGGTGGTGCAGGACAGGAGCGCATGGCTCCCGAGCCTGCACCAATTCTCAGGAACCTGCACAGGTTTTAGCTGCTTGTTGAGTTTAGACAACCAGAGACGGTTATGGCAGCTTGCTCTCCATGGGTTTGCAATCATAGGATCCTGTTCCTAGAGTTTCTCCCTGAAACTGGAGGCTTCACACTTCTCCATGAGCTGCAGCCAGGATAGGAATATCATGGAGAATCCAAACACCTGCACCCGAGCGCTGTCCCAGCTACTGGCCAAGTGATGGAATCCAGAATCCTTACATGGTCTCTGCCTACCTTTCCACCCTCAGGGCAGATGCTGTATCCATCAGACACTAAGCTCCAGCCCCTTTCAATCTGAAGGCACAAAGCTCTCCCATTTCAGAGCCTCCCCATGCACTGTCCTGGCTAGTAGGAGCTCAGGCTAGTGGTAGTGAGCTGACAGGCACAGCTCACATGCACGTGCGCACATACTTCACCTGGCTAACACCACTACACTTTTCCAGTCTCTGCTTATCACTTTCTCAAGTGGGAGGCACTGAGTCCTCAAGCTAAGTTAGGTTCTTTTGTCCCACTGTTACTTTTATCATGCTTATCAAAATTTGTAGTTGTTTATTTGTGGAATCATTTTGAAGATAATGTCTACCTCTTACCATATTATAAATGATAAGGACAGGAACCATATCTGTTTGTTTTCCTTAGTATTCCCAGTGCCTTGCACAAAATAGGCACTCATTAAATATTTCCTAAATAAGTAAAGGAGAAGGTAGGTGAAGATACACATGCTTTTGGGGTGAAGAGAATGATAGGCAGATCAAATGGGAAAACATGAGTTTTTGGACGCTTTTACCTGCCCTGGTCTCCTTTTGTCACTGCACTTCACACCTTCTGGAAAACCATGTGTCTCATTTATGCATCATGTTTATTGTTTTGTCTTCTTCCCTTTCTAAGGTGGTGAACAGAAGTTTTTGTTCACTGACACAGCCCCAGCCTAAAACAGTGGCAGGGCTGCAGAAAGCCTCAGTAGTTGTTGAATGAATGACCTTTGATCTCAGTAAACCAGAAATCAAGGTCATAGACTGAGAGGGAGCTGGGGATGTCAGGATTTCCAAGAATATAGGCAGAGTTTTGTTTTTTAAATTTATTTTAAATTTATTTTATTTATTGAATCAAAATTGATTATACATATTTTTGGGGTTAAACATTGAGATGTGTTGAGCAAATCAATATTACTAGCATATATATTGTTACAAATTGTAATTATTCTTTATGCCCTTTGTCCAATCTCTCCCCATCCCTCATCTCTCCCACCTCCCCCCCAGTTACCCTAGATTTCTTCTCTCCTTCTGAAAGAATAATGATTACTCTGTTAATTTGTGCCTAGATGATCTGTCCAATGCTGAGAGGTGTGATCAGGTCCCCCAGTATCATCATAGAGCAGGTGCTTCTTCTTTCACTCTGAAATGGGCTTTGTGGAGAGAGCCCATCCTCTTCTTTTCTTTATCTCTACTGGTGACTCCTTGTTTCAATGCAGTACAGTGGTTGGTGGACCATCTGCATGGTGTTGGTGGTATCTAGACACTTCTGCGGCAGCCATAGTTATTGTGGTGGCTGTGGTAGGCGACCCACACGGAAATGATGTTTTTGGCATGCTCCTTGGCACTGGTGGTGTGCCTTGTGGTGGGGTGTGTCAGGTCCCCTTCTTCATGCCTCTGGTCCCCAGGCAGGCCCCAAGGCACTGACGCAGTGTGTCTGGTTGTGGGAGGGGGTCCAATCCCCTTCTCCATGCCCTGGGAATCCAGGTGGGCCCCAAGGCGCTGGTGCGGTGTGCCTGGATGTGGGAGTGGGGTCTGGTCCCTAGCTCCAAGCCTCTGGTTCCCAGGCAGGCCCCAAGGTGCTGGTGGTGTGCCTGGGCTGGAACTAATTTTTTGTCCTTTGCTTACTTCTAAAATGGGGGAACTTCCTGTGGGAACCAGTACTTGAGCTGTGTGGTTGAGTTAAATTTCAGCTTTGCTGCTGTTTCCCTAGGGAAGGCTTTTTGTGCAGCTCAGGGTTTAATGGTTGACTTTATAGTTACTTATGGCTCTCCAGAGACCTGGTGGATCTGTTACTTCTGGCTCTCCAGAGACCTGGTGGATCTGTGCTGTGTAGAAACTCTGATCTGGGCCTGAGTTTTTTCATCAAACTGCACCCTATGCAATTTTGCATTCCCATCCAGTCTCCTGAGCGGTCCTGCGCTGATTGGGGGGTGGATCAGCTGTCTTTGCTGTGTCTCCATGTTCTCCAGGTGGGCCTGTCTCCCCCACTGCCCATGCTCCAAACACTTCCCATGGGACGGGCCCTGTGCTGGTCCCTTGTGATGACTCACCAGCCTCTGAATGGCTCCCTTTTTTCTAGTTGTAAATTGGTTGATTTGTGGGAGTGAGTGATGCTGGGAACCGTCAATTCCTCCATCTTGACCAGAACTCCAGTAGGCAGAGTTTTAAACAGTTACAGCAGGGGAAATTTGGTAGTCCACATTAGGGTAATAAGGTGAAGCAGTGGGGCTTATAATAGCATAAGTAGGTAGTAGATCTTATCATTGCTTCTGAGACTGTGTGGCAGTACCAGGCAGTGTGGAAACTGGACCAGAGATTTGGATGATACAGAAGTATGGACAGCGCAGTGAAAGGATGGAAGGTCGGGGGCCTCAGGTGTCATAGGAGCAATATTGAAGTACCTAACCATGGGGCTCAGGCGATGTAAAAGGGCTGGGGAAGCAGAAGAGAGGAGGGGCTGCAAGGATAGAAAAAAAAATTGCAGAGACTGAGACATGGCAGTGTCCTTCTCTCTTGGTCTCTTAGAGGTGACAAGACCTAGTGTAAAGATTTGAAAAGGAATTCCTTCTAAAGTTCTCTGTAGCCTTGAAGGGACAGTCTGAACTTACTGTTCATACTGTAGCCTGTTTTAGAAAAGCAGTAGTAGGAACTTATTAAGTATTTGGCCCTATTATGATAATGCTACCTAAAAATTTTAGCTGAAAGCAGAAAATTATTTCTTGGAAAGCAAATTGTTTTAAAAGACTGTTGCTTTTATACAAAGATTTAATAACTACCTTTTCACCAGCAGATGTCACCCTCATTTGAAAAAAGGGTAAAATCTTAGGCAGAGTAACAAATTTCCACCTTGCTGAAAGTTTTTTTAAATTACCTATGTAGTTACTAAATGGTGACTATTTTAATTTTTTCTAACTAAAACAGGTGATTTGCTGATGATTCATAAACAAATCAAGCTAGAATTCCCATTGCCTTACTCTTTTGTTGCAGGAAAACATTAATATGTAGAACGGTAGATTTCTTTCTTTTTTTTTTTTCCTTCCTTTTTTTTGTCTTTTTTCATGACCAGTAACGGGATCACAACCCTCAGTGTCGCGCCCGTACTGCGACCGGCAATGGGATCGCAACCCTCGGTGTCGCGCCCGCACCGCGCTCAACCAGTGAGCGGACCGGTCTCTATATGGGATCCGAACCCTCGGCGGGAGCGCCGCCACACTCCCAAGCGCCGCACTCTACCAAGTGCGCCACCGGGCCGGCCCAAGAATGGTAGATTTCTGTGTGAGCCTTTGTCATGAGTTGTGGCCTTAGATACCGGTCTGTTTGAAGAAGATGTCAAGATTGCTTTGATACCCTATTTCCTTGGGTGGTAACAGATTCATAAATTTATATTTGAAAAGCATATATGGCTAGTCAAAAATTGTCCATTCGATTTTTCTGTTTTATAACAATAGATCCAAATTTTGAGATCCTCCACTTATCATTTGAGATTCTTAGATGGCTGCTAGTTTCAAAGATCTGAAAAGTGCTAGCCTAAACCAGAGAAGGTTTATTACTATATCAAATAAAAGAGACCCAGAGTGACAGTTTGACTGGGTAAAAATTGTTGGTGACTTCTGTCTCATTACTTTGCCAAGCAAGGTTTCTCTTCCCTTTCCTTAGATTGCAGGATGACCTCCAGACCACCAGCCATAGCATTAGCGTTTCAGGCAGCTGGAAACATTACTGTGAGAATTAGTATGTGAGTAATACTAACTTGTGGCTAGAGGGCCAGCAGAGCAAAAAGGAGCCTGAGGGACACAAGAAGGGGATAGGCAGTTCATCCAGACAAGTCCAATGTAAAGTGATTCTGTTTTACTTGTAGCTCAATGCTATGATATTTTTAAAGCACGTGGGTTTCTAAGAGAGTAATCTAAAGTAATACATTCTTTTTTTTTTCTTGATTAATAACATTGTCTTTCTTTTTTATTTAGTAACCATAAAGATGGTGATCCTCACAATTGGAGAGGAGACATGGAACAGATTATTTAATTACTTATTTGTTTATTAAAATAAAACAACACTCACACAAGACTTTGGGATACATTACTGGGTTTTTTTCCCTAGAAGATTTATATGTCTGATAGTCTAGTAATATCATAAGTAGTCTCTATTCTCTACACCAGTAGCTGGCAAACTTTTCCTGTAAAGGGCCAGATAGTAACTAATTTAGACTTTGCAGACCACATATGGTCTTTCTCATATATTCTTTTTTTTTTTTTTAATGTTATAGATAATTTAATACTCTTACATTTTAGGTGCTTCTTTTCAGATTTTACATTTATTACAGGAAATTCAAGTATTATGAAATATTATTAGTGATACAGTTTTGACACAAACTTCAAGTACTGCTCTTTTAAGCATCCATATCAATGCAATTGAAAAATATCTGATACAGTGATCTGTTTTTTTAAGCAATGACCATTTACCCTTTTATAATTACTTATTTTTACAAAACCAGTATATGCAATTAAAAATGCATTAAATAAATCATATGCTAATACTGATCAAGTGCAGCAATTCTCATCTGTAACCAGATTTTATGAGTAAATTTGCCCTTTATAAATCAGCTACATTGATTTTAGTAACTGAGTTCATTATAAGTGAATGCATGCTTGAACTTATATATTACATTTATAAATATAGCTTTCACATTTTATACACAAGTATTTTAATAAGTTTTCTTAGAGGGGTGGAAGATTAAGATGCTTGGGAAAGAAACCCTTGAACACCAAGTGATTTAAGAGGCTGGAGTTAAAAATCTCCAATTTCTTTTCTCCTTTTCATGCTCATTACTAAAGTTTTCCTTCCGTTTTCTCACCTGAACTATTCCAACAATCCCTTAATCACTCACCTTGCCTCTGGCATGACCAACAGAATTTCTGCTTCCCACTGCCACTGGAGTAATCTTTCTAATACCTTGATGTGACCATGTCACCATACTGATTGAAAACCTTCAGTGTTTCTCCATTGCCCACAGGAGGTAAAATGTGAATTCATTCGAATGGCTTTCAAGACCCTTCAAATTCCCTTTTCTAGGTTCCCTTCCCAGCATCCATCACAAGCACCCTCAGCAGCCTTGGCCTCATAGGACTCCTCTACCCACATGCCGAGTAGCAGGTGATTTCAGAAGGGTGAGGAAAATGAGCTGCAGGGCTTCATTCTGGTCCCAAAGAGAACAGATTAGAAATGCCCCCCAGGGAACTTGTTCTCTGCCCTTCACCGTGGGAGCAGAATTCAGAATACCCAAGTAGGAATCCCTGTTGGCCACGAGGCCACATAGGAGGACTGTGGTGCTGGACAGGGTATTCAACTTCTAATTGCCTTTATCTCCTTCTCTGAAAATAGCAGTACCTTCTGCCTGGGGATGTTGGGAGGGTTAAACGAATTAATACATATAAAGTATACAGAACAGAGCCTGATACAAGTAAATACTCAATGAGTTGCTGTACTTTAAAATTTGAAGAGAATTAGTTTGAAATATTGTGCCAAATTAATCTCTAGCCAGGGATGCCCATAAGCCTCTACGTTTATTTAGCCTTGTCTTTGGAATTTTAACATCACCACTTCTACTGCATTTTAAATTCTTTAGTCCTGAAGGACATAGCAACTATAAATAAGTTGTATAGATCACAAATCTGGAGATAAAATTAAATGTATACCTTTACTTGGAGATGAGCTAGTTGAGATTAAAAACATGACAAAAGCATTTCTTCCTCAGAATAAAATTTTTCCCCCACTGCCCCTCACTCTATTTTTTATTTATTTTATTTTATTTTATTTTTTTTTATTTTTATTTTTTTATTTTTTTATTTTTTTTGTCTTTTTTCCGTGTCCGGCAACGGATCGCAACCCTCAGTGTTGCCCCCGTACCGGACCGGGGACCGGCAACGGGATCGCAAGCCTCGGTGTTGCTCCCACGCCTCGCTCAGCCAGTGAGCGGGAGCCGGGCTGTATGTGGGATCCGAACCCTCGGACGGGAGCGCCGCCGCGCTTCCCAAGCGGCGCACTATCCAGTGCGCCACCGGGCCGGCCCTAATTTATTTTTTTATTTTTTTTTTCCTGGAAAAAAATTTTCCTTTGTGAGCTATCAAATTCTGTGAGGTGCTGATTTGAAGGTCTCAACTTGCTCTGCTAATTCTTCCAGGAGAATTATTTGCTATAGTTCCATTTGACAGCCTAGCTTTGTAGGATGGGCAGCAGGCATCTCTTACTTTGGGGAGCTGTAACTTTGGTTTCTCAGTAACTCGGAAGACACCCAACACTAGTATTCTCTCCATTTGTAACATTATTATAGCAAAGTCATGTCAGCTGTAGAGCTGTCCAGTGATGCAAACTGAAAAACACTTGTAAAAATAGGCTCTTGGCAAGCAAGACTCTCAGGAGTCATTTTGCAAAAGTTGAAAATACATCTATAAAACATGATTATCTGTCTGTTACTTTACAGATTATAGTATATTTATCTTTCCATTATTTAGAAGGATCCTCAAAAACAAAATCACAGATATTTGAGAATTAGTTGGATGTTATATTTTAAAAATAAAACAAAACACTGTTGCCTGCAAGGTATTTTATGATGTGCTGAATATACCATAGGGGACAAAATAGGCCTGAATCCTAACTTCCGGGAACTTAATTTATGCATGTAGTTCTCATGTTTAGGGTACATAGATTACCCAGGAAGCTTGTTTAAAATGCAGGTTTTCAGGACTTGGATTCTGATTCAGATAATCTGGGAGAAGTCCTGGAATTTGCAGGTTTCATGTGCACCACAAGCGATGCTTTTGCAGGTCGTCCAAGAACCCCACATTGAAAACCCCAGAGCAGTAGATGACCTAGGCAAATCTTAGTAAGAATTAAAAGGGTTGTGGGCCGGCCCGTTGGCGCACTGGAGAGGGCGCCGCTTGGGAGCGTGGTGGCGCTCCTGCCGAGGGTTCGGATCCCATGTGGAGACCGGTTCCCGCTCACTGGCTGAGCGCGGTGTGGGCGCGACACCGAGGGTTGCGATCCCGTTACTGGTCAGTAAAAAAGACAAAAAAGGAAAGAAAGAAAAAGAATTAAAAGGGTTGTGATGAGCATTTCCATAGCAGTCATTTATAATGAAGGGACACAGAAGATGAGTGTCAGCCTTCTATATCACGTTACAAGCACGGAGGAAGCCTACATGTAAATGGAAAAAAAAAAAGGGAGTCCATTTCATAGGGAAATTTTACATAAGATGCAAGCTTTGTAGTTATTCAGGCTCTTTCAGGCACTCAATCTTCCAGCTGTGACCAAGTCTCTCAGGACTCTTCAGTACGTGTTCAGTCTCTTTCCCAAGCCCCTCTGATACTCTTCCAGCGTTCTGGAGGCTGAATGCCCAATATCAGAATGACAGCATGTTCAGGTTCTAGTGAGGTCCTTCCTCTGAGTTGCAGATTGCCATCTTCCCATTGTATCCTCACATGGTGGAAAGAGTTTCTCATATATTCTTGTTTGTTATTTTTCCCTCACCCTTTAAAAATGCAAGAAGCATTCTTACTTCACCTGCTAGCCCCCTCCCTACTCAGCAAATTATTTAAGTGGAAAGGGGAAGACTGGTTTAGAATACTTAACTCTTAAAATAATACAAGATTGACTACATGTAATGCATTAGGCAGATAGCACAAAGTTGACTATACATATTCAAATATCATAGAATTTGGTGGTTACGATTGAAAAAAGTGACTAACGTTCATTTATTGTTTGCTTATGTCTTCATTTCTGTAGCATGAACTCCTTTTCCTCCAAAGATTTTGAAGAAAAACAGCCCTGATTTTGCGTTTTGATCTTTCTAAGAAGTTAACAGCAGTGTAGAGGAGGAGTGCTGGGCTGGTTGTCAGAGACATGGATTCTAGTCCCCGTGGCTGTTGTGTTATCTCAACTAGATCACATCTGCTGTCTGGGTCTGTGCAGATGGGGTTGGGACTGAATGATTTCTGAGGTTCTTGGCAGCTTGAATTCTTTTCTTCTGAATCCTTTCTTCATTGTTTTCCTTCAGGTTTTGAGTTCTGGTAGGTTTGTGCATTTCCAGTTTTTTTAAAGGGAAGATGACAGGTGGAAGCACCTTGACTTTGGTGGTAGCTGGCCTTCCAATGTCAGTTATTTATAAAAGAGAAACTGGGTTCTTCCTCACAAGAGTAGGGTGAAACTTCCTGTAGCTTGCTAATAGTTCTCTTTATTTCTTCCTTCCTTCTCTTCCTCCTCCTTTTCTGCTGCTGCTGCTTTTGAATTTTGTAGTGAAAGAACCAATACTTCTACCACCCTAAAGAGGAATTGTTGAGTATAGAATAAAGCCTTTGAGCCAGATATATTAAAATGTGTAAGATGAATTGATGTGCTAATGACAAATTTTTAAATAAATTTAGTGGTTTTAAGCTTTCTAGATGTATGTACATATACTATGCTCTCAATTTCATTTGCAGAGTTCTAAAAGTTTCTATTGTGAAAGAGACGGCAAGCTTGCTTCTCTGTTGTGTGTGTGTGTGTTTGTTTTAATAGAATGTATTTTCTAGAGCAGTTTTAGGTTTACAGAAAGATTCACCAGAAAGTACAGAGAGTTCCCATGTATTTCCTCTTCTCCCCAATACCAGTGTCCTGTATTAACATCCTGCATTAGTGTGATAAATTCATTACAACTGATGAACCAATATTGATACATTATTGTTAACTAAACTCTGTAGTTTACATTAGGGTTCACTCTTTGTGTTGTACATTCTATGGGTTTTGACAAATGCATACTATTGTGTATCCACCATTACAGTATCATACGGAATAGTTTCACTGCCTTAAAAATCCCCTGTGCTCCACCTATTTGTCCCCCACTCCTCTGCAACCACTGGTCTTTTTACAACATCTCCATAGTTTTGCCTTTTCTGTAATGTCACATAGTTGGAGTCATACAGTATATAGCCTTTTCAGATTAGCTTCTTTGACTTAGCAATATGCGTTTAAGGTTTTTCCATGTCTTTTCATGGCTTGATAGTTTCTTTCTTTTTATCACTGAATAATATTCCCTTATATGGATGCACCACAGTTTATCCATTCACCTATCAAAGGACATCTTGATTGCTTCCTATTTTTGGCTGCTATAAACATTTGTGTGCAGATTTTTGTGTGAACATTGGGTAATTCTAGTAGCTTCTTTGTTGTTATAATTAGCTGAAGGTCATTATCAGGAAAATATATATATTCTAAAGCTCATATATACATTCAAGAATCTACTTATAATAAATAGGTTTTGCATCTTTCTTTTAAAAAAGATATAATGGATGTTCATCCCATATAAAGATAAAGACCCTTAAAATCAAGAGTAATGATAAAAAAACATTCCATGTCTGTACCAAGGCCAGAGAAATAGGAAGAGAAAGTCAGTGAAGTGTGAAATGATAGCCGTCACAAAATTATAACCATGTGTTACATTCTCTGTGCTTCCCTTAAGTCATAAGCATTCAGGACTGGAAGGAATGTAGAGTGCCAACTAGTCATTTCCAGATGAGGAGACTGAGGTCTAGGGATATGAAAATTACTTGACCAAGATTATATACATCATTAGTGGTAGCTGGTCTAAAATCCAAGGTTTTAAATTCCCAGTCTAGTATTTTTTTCATTACATCAACTAATTTCTTTATATTATGTTGCTGTTTCTTTGTTTAAAACTTCAGAATTTGTATTTGAGAAAAACAATCATTCCTTTAACATTTATTGAGCATTCACTATGTGTCAGGCAGTATGCTGACATAACTTACACCCTACAAGGGAAGACAGACATTTTAAGAAGCAATACACACAACAGTGATATGGTGAGTAACAGGTACTATGAATGTTCACAGTCCAAAGCATCCACACTGGCCAAGGGGAGTAAGGGAAGGTTCTGAGAGGAAGCAACATTTAGTCAGGTATTTAAAGTATGACTAGGAATTATAGCACTTTATTGACTCTAAGATATTTTCAATTGTGTTATGCATTATTTTATGTAGCACTACAAAAGAAAAAAACATTGCCAGTTAAACTGATACACGCATCAATTATAAGATGCATCCCAATTACTGAAATGTTAAAATGTTCAGAAATGTTTCCCAGGATTTATGAAATTTGGTGGTTAGATGAAAGTGGGGAGAGCAACAGCCTACAGCATAGTGAAGCTAGAGGGTAAGTCTGGGAAACTGCACATTAGGGACATCTAATTGCTCAGGACCATATGGACCATGAGGACCATGAGGGCCTTAGGAAGCCTCAGAGGGTTTTATACTGGGGAGGAGATCTACATTTTGGAAGGATCACACTAGCTGCAGTACAGATGATGGATTAGAAACAGAGATACTCTTATAGTACTCCAGGTGAGAGAGAACGGTGCCTGGGTTCTGGTAGTGACAGTGGGAATGGAAATGGATGGATGAGGGATATATTGAGGCATATTTAGGGGGGCAGGACATTTAGGAGCTAGAAATGGCAAGATTTGCGGTTGATTAGATGATGTGAGTTGGGGCGAAATAAAGGGATGAATCAAGGATGAAACCCAGGTTTCTGGCTAAGAGCTCTCTGGGAGAGATTGAAAGATTCAGAAGGGGGAAATGAGAATGTTGGTAAGTATTTAGAACATGCTGATTTTGAGATGCCTCTAAGACATCAAAATGTAGATATCCAGTAGCTATCTGGGGCTCAGATCATGATCATAGAGTTGATAAATGAATCCATAGGAGATGGCCTGGGTGAGTGTGTCAAGTATAAAGGAGTGTCTGCAACACAGACTTAAAGGACAGAAGAGGAAGCCTGCCAAGGGGAGCAGGAAAGAGTGTCGTAGAGAGCTAGGAAGACTGTGTCTCAGGAAGGCAAGAGTGGCCATTGCTGATTTTTGGGTCAAGATGGCAGAATAGATGGTCCCCAGCATCACCCTGTCCCACAAACCAACCAGCTTACAACTATAAAAAAGCAGTACCAGCCGAGCTGGGGCCACTAGAGCTCAGGGGAAGAGGAGGGGAGACCTGTGGAGTTCATGAAGGTGGGAGAAACCACGATGAGAGAAAGAAAAAACTGCTTAGATCGTTTCTGGGTGCTTCCGCTCTAAGGCTGGAGCTGCTGAGCGCATGGAGTAGGAGCTGGCTGAAGCCATAGCTGTGCCCTTCAGATGGAGTTGCTTGGAGGCAGCAGGGGAAAAGAGGGCTGTGGTGGCCCCCAGGACAGCAAGACCACTAATATGGTTCCTGTGGACCCTCACAGGAGGGAGGAGCCAGAACAACTGAAAGAGCCATTCAGAGGCTGGTGAGTCATTGCAAGGGACCAGCGCATGGCCCATCCCATGGGAAGTGTTTGGAGCATGGATGGTGGGGAGAGGGGCCCACTGGGAGAACACTGGGGCACAGAAAGGGCAGCTTATCCACCCCCACAATCAGCGCAGGACCCCTCAGAGGAGACTGGTCAGGAATATAGAATTGCATGGGGTGTAGTTTGATGAAAAGACTCAGGCCCAGATCAGAGTTTCTACACAACCCAGTTGCACCAGGTCTCTGGAGAGTTAGAAGTACCTATAAGGTCAGCCATTAAACTCTGAGCTGCACAAAAAACCTTCCCTAGGGAAGCAGCAGCAAAGCAGCAATTTAGCTCAACCACACAGCTCAAGTACTGGTTCCCACAGGAAGTTCCCCCATTTTAGAAGTAAGTGAAGGACAAAATATTAGTTCCGGCCCAGGCACACCACCAGTGCCTCAAGGCCCTCCAGGGGACCCAAGGTATGGAGCTGGGGACCAGAACCCCACCCACAACCAGGCACACCACCAGCACCTCAGGGCCCACCTGGGGACCCGAGGCATAGATCTGGGGACCAGACCCTTGGCCCACAAACAGGCACACCACCAGCACCTCGGTGACCTGAGGCATGGAGCCCAGGGACCAGACCCCGCCCAACTAGGTAATCCGCCAGCACCAAGGAGCATGCCAAAAACATCACCTCCATTTGGATGGCCCACCACAGCCACCAGAGTAACCATGGCTGCCGTGAAAGTGGCTAGATGTCACAACCACCACCCAGATGGTCCACCAGCCACTGTAGTGCATTGATACAAGGAGAGTCACCAGCAGAGTTCAAAGAAAAGAAGAGGATGTCTCTCTTCACAAAGCCCATTTCAGAATGAAAGAAGAAGCATCTGCTCTATGATAATATTGGGGGATCTGAACACACCTCTCAGCATTGGACAGATCATCTAGGCAACAAATCAACAGATTGACCCTTACTCTTTCAGAAGGAGAAGAAATCTAGGGTAATTAGAGGGGGGAGAGGGGAGGGAGAAAAGGATGGGGAGAGATTGGACAAGAGGCATCAAGAATAAGTACAATTTATAACAATATATATACTAGTAATATTGATTTGATCAACATATGTCAACATTGAACCCCCCAAAATATGTATAATCAATTATGAGTCAATAAAAACTAACTAAATAAATAAAATGAAATACAAAAAAAAAAAAAAAATAGAGTGGCCATTGCTGATAGAGACAACTCAAGGGGTTTTTAGATCTAAAGACTGAGAGGTCAAAAGGTAAAGACCAGAATGTGTGACTGGAGTTTAGCATCCAGGAAGTAATTACCGTCTGGGATGTAGTTTTGTGGAGAGGAAGTTGGCAGCAGGGGCAAGCGGCAGGTGAGGAGGCAAGAAAAGACAGCACAGACGGACAGACACTGCGGCGAGTTCCACAGTAGGGGCTGGAGGGGATGGGAGTCAAGGAGAGTGGTGACTGTTCATACAGTGAGGGTTTAGGGATTTGAGCATGCTTAAATACTGATGAGAAGGAGCCAGAGAGTGACCAAACAGTCGCTGGGCCAGCTAGAGGTCATACGCGTTCTTCCTCCACCCTCCACAAGCACAATCGATCGAGTCTCTTCTCTTGCACACGAGAGGTCTTTAGATAGTTCATGGAAAGATTTATATTGTCTTTTAATTCCATTCTGCCACACATATTTTGAAGTACCCTTGTACTTAACGATGCCCATTATACTTGTATTAAAGCCCTGACTAGAAAAAAACATAAATATTTATGAAGCAATCTAAGACCCAATCTTATGCTTTGGGCCTGCATGTCTACTCTGGAGAGAGTCATGGGTCTAAGGCCCAGAGCACACAAAGTCCCTAAGATGAGATCCAGAGCCTGGGAGGGTGCCATCTTGCATTGCCTGACTGACACCATTGATGATGAGCCTCACTGGTACTGCATGCATGACTAAGAAAGGAAAAACTGCCGTCAGTGGACTGACGTCATCGATTGTAAGATGCATCCCAATGTAAGTGATGTTGACATATGAAGAAAGATGAATCTCAGAATCGATGGAATACAGTGTTAGCCTTAGATAGAAGTGATAGACGTGTAGGACAAAGAACAGTGTGATACTCATGTATTCATAGTGGCAGAAACTTGAGGAAGTTTTTGCCTGATGGCTTTTATTTCTTCTGCAGAATAAGATCAAGTTCATCTGGGGATTAGTAGAAGCAAGGGTAGGGAGGTAAAGGTGTTAGAGTCTCAAGAGTGGAGGGTCTTTGACTAAATCACTGACAGTAGTGGAACAAGGCAGACCCAGGAACTTGTAGGATTGACTGGAAGCACTGAGGACATAGCGAGGTTAGGAACCACCCATTCTTAGTGGCACCAAACTGCGTGGTTGAGTGATTTTTCTTCAGAGATACTTAGCAATCTGAGTCAGGGTATGGAGAGAATGGGCATTGTTTTCATCCATGATTGAGGATTTGCCAGGCAGGGTGACAGAAAGACAGGGAAAGGTCTTGAGGATGCTGACAGCGTGGACAGCGTATGGCCACATGACAGATGGTGGAGTACATGTTGAGAGACAAAAACTGCAGGCAGACTGCAGCTGATACTATAAAGGAAAACAATAACATCTCAGGGACCCCCCCAGTGTTGACTTAAAATATTTTTTATAATGCTATTTATACATAAAATATATACATAGAACTAGGCATACACTCATTTTGTACATAGCTTTTACTCAACTATAAAACCAAAGATGTCTACGAATTAAGTAGAAAGAAACCAAAAAAAAAAAAATTCAATAACAAGATAAATGTAATGTCTCGAGTAATGATATTTCACATTCAAGATGGAGATGAGACTGACTATTGAGGCTCAGACTGTCTTGCACCTGACTATTGGCATGCAGGGATAATACTCCAATTGCCTTTTGTATTTGGTATGATTATTAGTATAGCCCTTGTCAGGGTTATCACACAGTTCTCCTGCTGCTTTATTCTGTTTAAATTATGATGAAACCTTTGTTTATGCAACTTACTGTAATTCCACTTTTGACCTTCACTTAATGCAAATCTATTATCTGCAGAGTAGGCCAATCTGCATTCTCTTCCAGTAAATTGGTGGCAGAGTGTAGCAATGCTATAGACACTGTCACCACAAATGCTGACACTGAAACTTGACAATATTCAGCTTTAATTATTCCAATAACCCAGAATACAAAGTATACATTTTATACATTATCATTAGAATTAAAAGAAATATGTGAGGGTATTTGAAAAAGTTTGTGGGAAAAATAGAATTAAAAGATAATACAACTCTGCATGAACTTTTTTGAAGACCCCTCATATATATAAATTCATGGACTCTGAAGATCCCTCAATTTTTATAAACACTGAACAGAAGCAGTTGTTCTCACAGGGTGGTCCAGGGACCAGCAGCATCAGTGTCACCTTGGAACTTCTATTAGAAATGCAGACTTTATCACCTTCAATTCACAGATGAAGAGACTAAGGCCCAGGAGTGACTGGATCAAGATCTCAAGATCTCATGTCATTTGCAGAAGTAGAACTCTAGCCATTAGTCCATTTCTGTTTCCAAAGCATTACATTGTCATTCTTTTCTCAGTTTTTTGTTTTGTTTTCCTTGGTTTGGATTAGGCTTTAGGGAGATGTTACTAAGGTTTTGGGTTCTTTTCCTTTGTTCCTTTTAGTGCCAGAACCTACTAAGACCTGTTCAAGCCAGCCCCCACCTGCCGGTACCGGTACCAGTACTTCCACCAGCACTATCTCCAACAGCAGCAATGGCAAGCGTGCATCTGCCAGCGGCCAGCAGCCAGCTGTGTCCCGTTACCTGCCTCGCGAGGTGCCTCCACGCTTCCGCCAGCAAGAACAGAAGCAGCTATTAAAAAGAGGTCAGCCATTGCCTACCGGGACACTGACCAGTGGGAGCCCAAGCCAGGGAGCTGGGCTTGCAGGGGGAAGCCCTCCTCCGCTCCCTGGAGCCGGCACGCAGCATCATCCCAGCAAGCTCCAAACAGGTAAAATAGAATGAGATAGTCTTTTTATCTGAAAACAGGTGTGTTATTTTCAGCTTTGCTGCTAAGTAATGAAAATAGACATATTTTGATCCATATACATTTCCCTATTTATTTACATTATTTCTTAAATATTTGCATATGGCATTAGTTACTTTAGCTCAGTTTTAAGTTTGTTTCTCGCCAGAAACTAAGTGTCTGTACATGATTAGGTCCGTGTGAACCTGTCAAGGCAGATGCTTTAGAACCCTGCAGTGAAAACTGTTCAATAAAAGCTTTTTCTCTCAATTTACTAGGCTATCTCATGAGTGCACACACACGTTCCTGGCAGGGAGGTAATAGAGCCCCACAGTGGGTGTTTTTAAACTGTGACCTGTCACACACTTTGAGCCAAATGTATCTGATACCTTCTCATCCCACGCCCTTGTAGAGTCCATGCGTGCAATTAGATGTTAGCTTTCTCTTGGCTCCCAAGAAAAATCATCACTTCATTTGCTTTCCAGGGGCCAAAATGTAGACATCTCTTATCTCCTGTCATCTCCTTTTCTAGTCTCCTTGACCTTACGGATTTATACATTTAAAAAATTTCTATACTATCATTTTAGGGAATTTTTGGAAGAGAGCAAACTATTTGTGTTCAACTGCCATGACTCTCTTATTTCTTAGATTTTCCTGTTTCAAGTAATTAATGTTTGGTGCTGGTTCTGGAATGGAAACTATATTTGCTGATGGTTGTAAAATTCAGGTGTGTAATTAGATAAGCAAGAAGACATCTTTCATTTTTTTTTTTTTTTTTTTTTTTTTAAAGATGACTGGTAAGGGGATCTTAACCCTTAGCTTGGTGTTGTCAGCACCACGCTCAGCCAGTGAGCGAACCGGCCATCCCTATATGGGATCCAAACCCGAGGCCTTGGTGTTATCAGCACCGCACTCTCCCGAGTGAGCCACGGGCCGGCCCAGAAGACATCTTTCAATTGGAGTTTAAAAGAAACATGTCACAGGTCATTAATATTTGTTTTTTCTCTGTGTGTTGCTATTTACTATGGGGAGTAATTTCACCATAACCTAAAAGATTTATAGTAATGTTTTTCAAAGTCATATTTGGAACTAATTTTGCCACGTCTCTTCAAGTGGTCTTGACTTTCATCTACTAACCACCTGGTAGAGAGGATGTAGGTCAATGATTGTCACCAAAAAGCAAGGCAGAAAAGAAAATATATTCATTGACCAGGAATACTGGTATAGTCCCATCTGTTTAGTTGCAGCAGTTTATAATCAAATATACTAGTTACTTTCTACACGGAATGTGGTCTTCAAGAAAATCTTAACAGTTTCTATAGTCAGACTTAAATAGTTCAGTGTATTAATTTAAGATGTTTATTTTGAAAAACTGAACAAGAAACATAACAGCCCTGCCTTTTCGGGGTGTATCCATTGTGATATGATTAGTTGACAGTATTGAATCATTGTTCTCATGGAATACTATTGGTGCAGGAAGTTACTGGTATCTTCTTAGGTAAGTAGAAAATAAAGAATTAATTCAGTAAAATTTTTGTATGAAAATAATGTTCTTTAATAAAATGTTTGTCTGTGTAAATGTAATAACCTTCTCTGAGGAAATATTCCTAGTTTGTGGTGCTTTTGAAATATGTATATTGAAGAATATAAATCATCATCTTATGGATAAAAATATCTCAGAAAATTGAATTAATCTATATATAATGAGCATAAAATAAGAAATTATTGATTCCTGGTTCCCAAACAAAAGTCTTCATTTATATCAATGTCATCTCTTCCCCAACAATCTCTGGTATCATAGCTAGATGACTCTTCCTAACTCATTGCCTTGCATTGATTCAGAGGTCCCCTCAGAAACCTGCCCTGGTCATCTAGTTGTCATCTCTTCCCCAACAATCTCTGGTATCATAGCTAGATGACTCTTCTAACTCATTGCCTTGCATTGATTCAGAGGTCCCCTCAGAAACCTGCCCTGGTCATCTAGTTTCTAATACACAAACTCTCAGTTTTTCTTCCCAGTTGTCAAGGTGCTTCACAGCCTTGTCTAGCCAACATTTTTCCCTTCTATTTTGCATGATCTGCTTTCTGTTCTATTTGGGACTGTTTCCTACTGTCTCACAAAGATGCCATGCTCAGTGTTGAGTACACACACACGGCACATGCTTTCACAGTACATGAACATGCTTGATTGCCCTTCCCTTTCTTTCCTCCAGTTCCTTGTTGTCACCCGCCATGAAGCTTCCCTTAAATATCTCCATCTTCATGTCTCCTCTTGGAGCTGTAATATACCCAGTCTGCAATATACCACTTCACATCTACTGTATATCATCTGCGATTATCACTGATTAATTCACAAGAGTCTTGCCGCTCACTAGATTGAAAATACCCTGTAAAGAAAGTCTGAACTTTTTATTGTATGACTAGTTTAGCAGAGTGGAAAAACTCTGAACTGTTGTTAAAGACATGGAAGCTAGTAATGGTTAGGCCACCAACTAGTACAAGTTGAGCATCCCTAATCTGAAAGACCAAAATCCAAAATGTTCCAGAATCTGAAACGTTTTGAGTGCTGACATGATGCTCAAAGGAAATGTTCATTGGAGCATTTTGGATTATGGATTTTCAGATTAGGGATGCTCTACTGGTTAAGCTTCTTTAACTGTTCTGAAATTTTTAAAAAATCTGAAATCTGAAACACTTCTGTCCCAAGCATGTTGTATAAGGGATAGTCAACCTGTATTTTGAAATTTCAGGGGCCGGCCCGGTGGCGCACTGCTACAGTGCGCTGCTTGGGAGCGCGGCGGCGCTCTCACAGAGGGTTCGGATCCCACATACAGACCGGTTCCCGCTCACTGGCTGAGCGAGGTGCAGACGCGACACCGAGGGTTGCGATCCCGTTGCTGGTCCCGGTCCTAAACTTTTTTTCATAGTAAAAGTTATGTAATGAATTTATATCCAGGTAACATTCTATTAGTGTATTCCAGAAGAGTAACCAGTTTCCTTTTTTCTCTCTTTTTTTTTTATTGAATCATAATTGATTCTACATGTTTTTGAGGTTCAGTGTTAACATATGTTGATCAACTCAACATTATTAGCATATATATTATTACAAATTGTACTTATTGTTCATGCCCCTTGTCCAATCTCTCCCTATTCCCCTCTCCTTCCCTCCTCCCACCTCTGATAACCCTAGATTTCTTCTCTCCTTCAGAAAGAGTAACAGCTTGGTTGTGGGAGGAGGGGCTGGTCTCTGGCTCCATGCCTCAGGACGCCAGGCGGCCCCCATGGTGGTGGCAGTGTGCCTGCAACTGGTGTAGAAATGGAAAAGTTTTCAAAAAGTTGAGGGCCGGCCTGTGGCTCACTTGGAAAAGCGTGGTGCTGACAACACCAAGTTAAGGGTTAAGATCCCTTTACTGGTCATCTTTTAAAAAAAAATAAAAGTAAAAAAAATAAGAGTTGAAAATTGAATTTGTAGGGTTTTTTTAGCCTTGTAAGTATAGATAAAATTTAAATACTGTGATAGTACAAGACAACTGGTGGAATTATGAGAGCAACCTAGTCTGATAACTATTTATTTAATTATTATGTACCACATGAGTCTTATTAGGATGTAAGTCAGTAGATCAGTCTGGCTCTTGGTAAAGTTTTGTTATGATTCCCCTTGTGACTTATATTAATCTGCCAAGCTTGTTCATGTAGAAAAATTGCCAGGTTTTACCATTTCTAAGACAAACCAGTAGAAATATTGCCAGGTTTTACCATTTCTCAGACCAGTGCTCTAGCTTAATACTTTTCCACTATCTTTTTCCTTTTCTTACTACATCAGAAAGTTTAGGAAGCAGTGCCACACTGGGCTTGCACACCTCCAAGAAAGGGGAGAGAAGATGCTAACTTTTCAGAACTTTAGTTTCATCAGATATGTCTTCATTAATTCATTTTTTGAATGCCTACTGAATATCAGATGCTCAGTATTAAAGATACATAATTCGTAAGTAATGTGTGTTAGAATGACTAAAACAAGTTGTTCACAGGTGTTGTGACAGAGCTAAGCGTAGTTGTGCCACATACACACGTGGAAAGAGCAACTAACCCAGACCGTGGATCTGCCAAGGAAGGCTTTCTGGTAGAGGTGACATGAACTGAGTTTTGGATCAGCTGTGCAAAACAGGTGAAAGGGCACTACAGACAGAGCAACTTGTATGCGCAAAGGCATAGGCCTAAACCTGTAAGTCCTCTTTGTGTAACTACAGGTGGTTCAGTGTGGCTAAAGTGCAAATGTGAAGGGGCAGCAGGAGAATATAAGGCTAGAAAAGTTGGCTATTAGCATTATTAAGTAGTAGTAATAACCTAGCACAAAAGCATTGTGGCAGCCGAGTCAAATTCAATTCAAATTCAAAACTGTTCTAACAGGGTGCTTTTGAGACTCAACAGGCTAATTCTAAAGTTCACCTAGAAGAACAAATGTGTATGGATAGAATAGCCAATAAAATTTTGAAAAAGAATAGTGAGCTATCAAATGGAGCTGTGATCCTTTAGTAATTTTAACCGCGTGTTACTGGTGCAGAAATAAATAGATTGATGAAATGTGATGGAGAGACTGGGAGAAAAACCACATATATACATGGAAATTTAGTTATCATGAACATGGCATTGCAAATCACTGAGAAAGTGGTGACTCAAATCAGTATTGAGTCCTAGAAAGCCATATACAAAACAAATCTGAGAACTGCTAGAAGATGACATAGGAAAGTATTTTCTAAATCTTGGGATGAAATTTTCTCTTAACCATGAGCCATGAAAAGAAAGGCTGGCAATTTGAGTGTATAAAAATTTAAAACTTGTACAAGACCATAAATAAAACCTGAGAGGAAATGTTTACAATGTATATAGCAAAGGGTAAGTATCTCAAAAATACTAAGTGTTCCTACAAATCAATAAGGAGAAAAGAAAAACAGTCCAATAGAAAAATGGGTGACAAATGTGAACTGGCAGATCATAGAACTACCACAAATAGGTCCTAAACATATGAAAGTATTACTTGTTGTCAGAGAAAAAGTTAATGAAAATCGCAGTGAGACACCACTTTTCACTTATCAAGTTGTCAAAACTTTAAAATCTTGTTGATATCCCTCTATTATAATAACAGTACTATTGATTGTTTACCATTTGCTAGATCAAACTGCTTTACACATACTAACTTATTATTTAATCTTCTCAAGATCCCAGAACCACCACAAGCAATTGGGGAGGGTGTGGGAAAGGGCACCTTGATTGACTATTGGTCAGAATGTAAATAGGCACGACGTCTGTGGAGGGCAGTTTAGCAGGATTTATAAAAATTATTGTATTAAGTCCGTTTTGTGTTGCTATAACAGAAATACCTGAGACTGGGTACTTTATAAAGAACAGAGGTTTATTTGGCTTGCAATTCTGGGACAGCTGCATCTGGCATGGGCCTCAAGCTGCTTCTAGTCGTGGCATAAAGTGGCAGGCAGCTGGTGGTATAAGCAGATCACATGGCAAGAGGAAGCAAGAGAGAGAGAGAAAAGGTGCCAGGGTCTTTTAAACAACCAGCTCTCACGGGAACTAATAGAGCGAGAACTCACTCATTACTCCCCCCACCCCCAGGGAGAGCATTAATCCATTCATGAGGGATCCGCCCCCGTGACTCAATCAGTTTCCAACACTGCAGCGTTGGGGATCAAATTTCCACATGAGTTTTGGAGGGAACAACACATCCAAACTCTATCAATTATAGATGATCATGTTTCTTGACCCAGCTCTTCCAGGTATAGGAGTGCATCCTATAGACACCTAAGAGCACAGCTCTTTATTGCCAACTGAATGCTCAGTAGTTATTTTCTGCCCTGTGGAATGAACTAGTGACAGGTGAGTTGAAATGTGTTGATAGGCAGTAAGGACAGAAATGAAGTTGACCATCGTCACCTCTCTGGAACAATTAAAAGTGTATATAGCATTAGTCTCCCAGCAACCAGCATCTTGCTTTATCATGTGATGATGAAGAACAACCTGTGTTAGAGGACCAACTCTTGCTAGGCTGCAGGTCCCCAGAAAACAGCAATTTAGACTCTTTCTCCTATTTCCTACCAGATGTCAGGTTTACTCATACGCTTTTGTGTTGGCTTAATGTCATTTCCATGCCATCACCACACTAGCCCTCGGAGTTGTGGAGAGGCTTCATTGGTTTTGTAGCATTATTGAAGTAAAATCCCATTTTCTAAGATAACCAAGACTTCTAATATAAAAATAAGCCCTGGATACTTTTAAAATTCAATAATGCTGATGTTGAAGTGAAGCTTAAGTTTCAGGCAAAAACAGACTTTTTGTAATGGGCTCCTATATTAGGTTTCTCCAGAGAGACAGAACCAATAGGAGATGTATACAAATATGTAAGAGGGGATTTATTAGGGGAATTGGCTCACGCGATTGTGAAAGCTGAGTCATTCTACCATTGGGCATCTGCAAACTGGATGCCAGGAGCATGGCTCAGTCCAAGTCCGAAGGCCTGAACCAGGGAAGCCCATGGAGCTGTTGTATAAATCCTGGAACCCCAAAGCTGAGTCTTTGGTTCTCATGTCCATAGGCAGAGTGTAGTCCGACTGCAGCAGATTTGCCTTTTTTCTCCATTTTTGTTCTTTCCGGATCCCCAGCAGATTGGATGGTTCCTGCCCACAATGAGAATGATTTTTTCCACCCAGTCTACTTAGGCTCACATGCTAATCTCTTCTGGAAGCACCATCATGGACATACCTAAAAAGATAGCTTTACCAGGTTTCTCAGTATTCATTAATCTAATCAAGTTGACACCTAGAATTAGCCTTCACAAGTCCACCCCTTGTCAACTTGGCGTCCATACTTTTTCCATAAAGCATACTTAATCTTCAAATGGGACAATGATGTAATAGTTCCATCTAATGATGCAGCTATCATGCGTACAACCCAAACTGTGCTAATCCTTTTCCGAGAAGAGGAGGTAAAGTCCTCAAACAATGTTTACTCTTCCCCTGATATCCCATGACTTAAATGCAAATACTATGATGTAATGTTAATAACATTTACATACTGATATAAAGCCAGGGAGTCTTATGGTACATGATAAAGAATATGAGGAACAAAACCAAAGATAATTGCTTAACATATGTACTGTGTATGTGTGTGTGTTTGTATACAAACACACACACACACAATTAACACAATAGGGAGGATGATTACAATCCTCATTTCTGTAACCGGTCACATGGTCAGGCTGGTATTTATAACTCCCTTCTTCCACTACCTGTCTGTATTCCCTTTACCTTCAGCGAGCACCTCAGCTGGTCGTGGTTCTTCATCTAGTGGAGTAACCCAAACCTTCATCCCTGAAGAGTCTGGGCCATTTATAGTCTTGACTAGACTGTGTTACTGTAATTTCCCATTGACCTTAATCACAGGGCATGGTAGTACTAAGAGACTCCCTAAGGGATCTCCTGTACTTAAGACGTAATCTTCCTCACGTCCATTGTGAAGTAATAGTCCAACTCCCCCTTGGTAGTCTGGGTCATTCACCCCAGCCAATACCATAACTCCTTTCTTAGCCTGTTGACTTGGAGGCAAGAGGAGCCCAAAATGACAGGGTGGTAACCTTACCTTCCAGTTCAGTGGGATCATTATTGTTTCTCCTGGTGGAAGCATTCCTCCCTCTGGAACCATCATCTCTAGACCAACAGAGCATAAAGTCACAGGGAGAGGAAGCAGAAATTTTGCCAGTAAGTCATTAGGGGTAGTGGTAAGTGGTGCCACTTCCATTTCTATCTCTTGATTCCTGGGCTCATGAACCCTGGCTATGGGAGAAACAGTTCAATGTATTGGGTGCTGATTTAGAGCATATGTAACCTTCTGGAGTATCTTGTCCCAGCCCTACAGGGTATTGTCACCTAGTTGTCACTGTATTCGAAAAGCCATTCCACCATTCTGTCAACCAGATGCTTCAGGATGGTGGGGAACATAGTAATGGTGAATTCCACGAGTGTGAGCCCATTGCTGCACTTCTTTGTCTATAAAGTGAGTTCTTTTGGACAGAAGCAGTACTGTGTGGAATATCATTATAGTGAATAAGGCATTCCATGAGTCCACGGATGGTAGTTTTGGCAGAAGTATTTCATGCTGGGAAGGCAAATCCATATCCAGAGTAAGTGTCTATTCCAGTAAGGACAAAACGCTGCCCTTACCATGATGGAAGCTGTCCAGTGTAATCAATCTGCCACCAGGTAGGTAGCTGATCACCCCAGGGAATGGTGCCGTGTTGGGGGCTCAGTGTTGGTCTCTGCTGCTGGCAGATTGGCCAATCAGCAGTTGCCCTAGCTAGATTGGCCTTGGTGAACGGAAGTCCATGTTGCTGAGCCCATGCGTAACCTCCAGCCCTGCCATCATGGCCACTTCACTCATGAGCTCACTGGGCGATGACAGGGGTGGCTGGAGAAAGAGGCTGAATAGTATCCGCAGAACGGGTCATCCTTTCCACCTGATTAAGTCCTCCTCTGCTGAGGTCACCCTTTGGTGGGCATTCACATGGTAAACAAATATCTTCATATCCTTTGCCCACTCTGAGAGGTCTATCCACATACCTCTTCCCCAAATTCCCTTCTCACCAATTTTCCAAGCATGTTCCTTCCAAGTCCCTGACCATCCGACCAAACCATTGGCTACATCCCATGAGTCAGTATGTAATCGCACATCTGGCCATTTCTCCTTCCAGGCAAAGTGCGCGAACAGGTGCACTGCCCTAAGTTCTGCCCATGGAGAAGATCTCCCCTCACCACTGTCCTTCAGGGATGTCCAGAAAGGGGCTGCAGTGCCGCAGCTGTCCACTTTTGGGTGGTACCTGTACATCACGCAGAACCATCTGTAAACCAGGCCTCAGTCTTCTCTTCCTCTGTCAACCGAGCATAGGTTACACCCTAGGAAGCCACAGGTGCAGGCTGGGGAGAGAAGGCAGCATAGCAGGAGTAGGAACCATGGGCATTTGGGTCATTTCATGTAACTTACTTGTGCCTTCAGGACCCGCTCAGGCCCAATTTGTGCCTTCAGGATCTGCTTGGGCCCAATCATGTATATGTCACATCCATTTGATGATGGAGTGCAGCTGTACACGCCCAGCCTTATGGCTTGCAGGGTCACATAACACACGGTTCATGATGCGCAGCTCAGGTTGCATGGTAATTTGGTGGCCATAGTCAAGCATTGAGTTTCTGCTAAGGCCCAGTAGCAGTGTTGCTTTGCCTCCCACGGATTTGTCACCCCTTTTCCTCTGGGTGACGGAGCCGCAGAGGATTACTCAAAGCCCATCTCTTCTGAGCAGTGAGAAGCCCCGAAGTGGTTAATCTCCTGAAACCCTCAAGAGAGAGGCATTCCTTTCATTTGGGAAATTAACCACGAATTGGGGTTCTCTTCCCACATTTATTCTCCAGACTAGGAAGTTACAGGAAGAGAACATAGGTAGGCTTATAGTTTAACAGTATAGGCTGGTAACATTCAGTAAAACAAGCAAAGTGACATTCCGTAAGGCAATTTAAGTGATCCACCAACAAAAGCTTGCTCTTAGCAAACATTCCTTTTCCCTATAGCAGCTCCCCAGTATTTTTACATATCAGTCAGTAGCTTGTCTGTCTTTGAACCAGCAGCCTTGCCATTTTACAATTTTTTATCTTACAACAGAGACTATAGCCTGGGGGAAATTTCCTGTCTTTTGCAAGGTCTACATTTTGTTTGTACTTTCAAGAAGTTAGACTAAACCCGAAAGTACAAGAAACTAGGCCCCACGAAATATATTTGCTTTATAGTATACTCCACATCTCCCCTGTTTTATTTATTTAAAAGAAAAAGCAAAAGCTATAGATCAGGTTGTTACAATTAAGACAAAAAGCATTTTGTTAAAGCAAAGTTAGTATCATTTAGCATGGCAAGTCCTTTTAATTTACTTCAGGTGAGGACTGATGATGTCATCATCTCCCAGAGCCGTTGTATCGGCATCATTCCACGTGCTGTGAATTGAGGTGTAATTACCAGTTGTTAAAAATCCAGAATGGGATTTGGCTCCATATAATAATTGATTGAGTCCAGAGAGTTTGTCAGTGTTCACCTGCCCAGGACATTACTGTTTCCAAAGCATCTAGTCTTTTGTAAAATTTTTTGATTAATTACAAATCTTATTTAAGAACAGGATGTCTCATTCTAGTTACAAACACCCTCTTTAAGGCTGAGAAAGTTTAGAGAACTGCTTTTGTAGAGAAGATGTTATTTCCCCTTTAATGATCAAAGCATTCCTCAAAAAAGCATTGATGATCAATATCTTGATTGAAAAGGTCTTACTTTTCTTTGTATAGATCCCTCAGCACTGGGAAAGCTGATTTGTAGGTTGTCTGGTCCCATGGGGGGAGGGGGCGGAGACAAAGCAGCAGTTAGGCCAAATTAAGGCAACATGAAAGAGGGGTTAACAGACAAGGATGCCCACTCTCACCACTCCTATTCAACATAGTGTTGGAAGTACTAGCCAGAGCAATCAGAGAAGAGAAGGAAATAAAAGGCATCCAGATTGGAAAAGATGAAGTCAAACTGTCGTTGTTACAACAAGCAAACGGAAAGGACATTCTTGGGGGGGAGGGGAGAGAGGGAGGAGGGAGGAAGGTGTCGGTGATGGGCCATAATAATCATATACATTGTATATTGACAAAATAAAAATTTAATGAAAAAAAAAAAGAAGGGTTAACAACTTAGAAGTGAGACATGCTGTCTTATATACAAAGTTTTAAATTATATCCTGTTATAAAGAGAGAGTGAATTTTCATTGAACTTATAAAAATAGCTACATTGTCATAATTATCATAAAGATACTTAAAGTTATTAAATTTGGGGGGAATCAAATAGGGAGAAAACAAATGGTTTACTTCTGTTTTAAATGATATTTTACCAAACTGTTGTCAGTTATAGATAGCTTGAGAGAGGGAGAGTTTTCTTAAATCTGGAAAACAAAACATTTAGAGAACCAGCACTGTTTCAAAGTAAGGAAATTGTAAAAAACCCATAATTCTTTTTAATTAGTTCACTAATTAACTTTTGTTGTTATGACCTTTGTGAACAATTTCACCAACTCATCAGTTTTTTTATTAGAATTTTGGAAATTTAGTTTAAAGCTATGAACTCAAAGTTTGTCAGGAAACTGTATCAGAGTTTTTTCATGAAATATTTGAAGACCTAACATTTTAAAATTATAATTGAGCCAAGATTAAGACCGGTAGAATATATATCAAGACACAGATTTTTAAGAACCTTACAAAATTTTGGAACACATATTAACAACATTTCAGTACTGACAATGCTTTCCCATGTAGTTTAATGTATCAGATAACCCAATTAGTTTTGATACATCTTTTATATATATCCTTTGAGAAGCTCTAGGGCCCTTGGAACTCCTCAAAGTTAGTTTAAGTCAAAATGTTGAGCTTTCAGAATTTGGTTTCTGAAAGTTTTGTCAAATAACAAAAGGCTTAAAACATTTAGTTAGTAAGATTACAAAGTACTACAAAAAATAAAACCAGAGTGACAAAGGGTTTCAAAGGCAGAGAGCGCAAGAACTTATCAACCAGTTATCTAAAGGACAGAGAAAATCTTTTACAACTTTGTATTAAGAGCAGTTAAGTGACAAGACCTTTAGTAATCCTGTTTGATTAATAAACCCAGTCAGTGATGTGTGTTGATAAGAACATTTTTACAGATACAGTTTAGCAAATAGGCGTCCTTTTGTTAAGGCAAGTTACACAAAGCCTACTTTGAGTCTCAGCTATTTTTACCAAATATTTATTTGTGGTTTCCCAGTCAAAAAACTTGGTGTATAAAATCTATACCCTTATCAGTTAATGTTAACTAGGGCCTATGTGATATTAGGCATAAGTTTTTTTTTCACTAGCCATTTTGTGTCCCAGGTTTCCAAATGGCATTTAGAGCCAAGTGGAATCCAGAGGCAGAGGGCCTGTTACAAAGATAATGTCTAAAAGATATTATTGTTTCTCCCAGCATGGCCTGGAGGCAGAGATGAGATAACGAGGAGACATATTGACCTAGAGACAGATTTAGGTAAAAGGTTTAAATCAAATTTTGAAAATATATTTATTTTGTCAAAACTTTAGAAAATTTAAGTCACGTGAACTTGAAAAGTATACTTATTTATTTAATGAGCATGCATTAATTATAAGCCAATTTGGTGCCACACAGACAATACAAACACATATAGACATGAATATGTAGACATAACATACATTTTACATATGCATGTATCCAGACATAAATAACAAGAACAATTAAGGATCTTATAGGTTTTGTTTAAAATGTAATAAAAAAGCTCACTAGTAAAAAGGACAGTCAGGTTTAGATTGTGACCCTGTTTTAAAGAAAGCAAGGTAACAAATTTACATTGTAAAGCAAAGTATGCAGGGCTTTTCAAGAAGATGCAGAGAAGATTTTCTTCCTTTTAAGAAAGTAGCATAGGGCCGGCCCGGTGGCACACTGCTACAGTGCGCCGCTTGGGAGTGCGGTGGTGCTCCCGCCGAGGGTTCGGATCCCATATACAGACCGGCCGCTCACTGGCTGAGCGAGGGGCGGGCGCAGCACTGAGGGTTGCGATCCCGTTGCCGGTCCCGGTCCAGTACAGGTGCGACACTGAGGGTTTGGACACGAAAAAAAAACAAAAAGGAAGAAAAAAAAAGAAAAAAGAAAAAAAGAAAATAGCATAGAATTCTACCATAGGATTTTGTGAAGATGGACACGAAAAAAAACAAAAAGGAAGAAAAAAAAGAAAAAAGAAAAAAAGAAAATAGCATAGAATTCTACCATAGGATTTTGTGAAGAAATACATAGATGAGACTAGAAGAGAATTTAGAAGTCTGTTTAAAATAACCAGCTGGATGCCAGAAAATTTGAGACCATCTAGTTAAAAGGTAGATTTTAGTCTAGGTTTTTTTTCTCTAACAGGTTACTGAGCTTAAGAGCTGAGCCACCAATCAGAGATGAAACCATTTGACTCTTGAGGTTTTTAGAAGAGCAGTAGACCCAAAGGGGGTCTGGTTGGCACTATGACTGCTTTTCTTCATAAAACCCCAGAGTCTTCAGTGAAAAAGAGTAGCACATGTAGTTAAGAAAAGAACCATTGCTTTTAAGAGAGGAGAGAAGCATTGTGCAGATAAGAAAGAAAAACATGCTCAAACAATACCAACACTGCAAAGAAATATCAACTTTTTTTTACTTTACATTGTCCAATTTAAAGTACTCTCAGTCACTGGCAAAGATTAAGTTTTATCCTTCTTTGGTGATATAAACATGTCTTAGTTTTTTGTTAAGGTCTTAAATAGGTCTCAGAGCGACTTGACATAGATTTCTTGTTAGGTGGGAAGCCTTAACAAGACCAATTGCATAATAACCAGTGGCCAATTTGTTCCCAAATTTTTATGTTAAGGCCCCCTTCCTTGAGGTATCAAGGACATGGTTGTTTAATATCCACTAACAGTTTTACAAGCTGCCATTCAGTTACTTACAGCCTGCTGCTTTAAGAAGACATTGGAGTTGTAATGTATGTTCAGTCTCCCCTTTTGTTAATAAATTATCCATATTTCAAAAGTAAAGAGAAGGGAAAAATACCTTTGGGGTTGAAAAGACCTGACTTTGACCTGCCACAGGCGTGCAATTGCTAATCGAAAGCCACCTGTGTTCCCTTACCGGGATAAATCTCCCTTTAATGGGACTCCCTTGCCAGGATGAGTCGGACGTGCTTTTCCTCTCCAATGCTTGGCAGATCAGTCTCTGATCCTTGGAGAACTTCCTCACACAGGGCACCATTTTGTTGCTTTGCCTCCCGTGGATTTGTCACCCCTTTTCCCTTGGGTGATGGAGCCACAAAGGATTACTCAAAGCCCTTCTCTTCTGAGCAGTGAGAAGCCCCAAAGTGGTTAATCTCCTGGAACCCTCAAGAGAGAGGCATTCCTTTCATTTGGGAAATTAACCAGGAATTGCGGTTCTCTTCCCGCATTTATTCTCCAGACTAGGAAGTTACAGGAAGAGGACATAGGTAGGCTTATAGAACATAGGCTGGTAACATTCAGTAAAACAAGCAAAGTGACATTCCGTAAGGCAATTTGATCCACCAGAAAAGCTTGCTCTTAGCAAACATTCCTTCTCCCTACAGCGGCTCCCCAGTATTTTTACATATCAATCAGTAGCTTGTCTGTCTTTGAACCAGCAGCCTTGCTGTGTTACAATTTTTTATCTTACAACAGAGACTATAGCCTGGGGAAAATTTCCTGTTTTTTGCAAGCCTGGGGAAAATTTCCTGTTACAATTTTTTATCTTACAACAGAGACTATAGCCTGGGGAAAATTTCCTGTTTTTTGCAAAAGGTCAACATTTTGTATGTACTTTCAAGAAGTTAGACTAAACCTAAAAGTACAAGAAATTTAGGCCCTGCGAAATATATTTGCTTTATAGTATACTTCACATAGCAGGGCAAGAGCTGTTTCTTAAAAGCAGAGTAATTATCTGTGGGTGATGGTAGGGCCTTGCTCCAAAATCCTAAGGGTCTCCTCTGCAGTTCACCTATAGGGGCCTGCTAAAGGCTCCAAACAGCATTGCTGTCTGCCATTGACACCTCAGGAACCACTGGGTCTGCTGGATGATATGGCCCAAGGGTCAGAGCATCTTACACAGCAGCCTGGACCTGTTACAGAGCCTTCTCCTGTTATGGACCCTACTAAAAACTAGCAGCTTTTCAGATCACTCAAATGTCTTACTAGTAAGTCCAGGGTATTTGCTACTTCATGCTCACTAGGTCCATTCAGCATAATGTCATTAATGTAATGGACCAGTGTAATGTCTTATGGAAGGGAAAGGTGATCAGGATCCTTGTGAATTAAATTGTGCCATAGGGATGGACAGTTGATATGTTCCTGAGGTAGGACAGTGAAGGTATGTTGCTGGCCTTGCTAGCTGAAAGCAAACTGCTTCTGGTAGGCCTTATGGACAGGGATGGAGAAAAAGGCATTTGCCTGATCAGTAGCTGCATTCCAGGTACCCAGAGGTGATCCCATTAATAGTTGATGCTGTGATGGCACTGTAGGTGATGTCCTTGCACTGTAGGTGACGTCCTTTATGGAAGACGCAGTGTACGCAGAGCAGACAGGGTGATAAAGTCCTAGAAATGTCCTTTAAAGGCCACCTAAGGTCGGAAAGGGAGAGGAGGGCTTAGCCAGAAATTGGTAAAGGGACACAAAAAATGGTTACATTGTGTAATGGTGAATATACTAATTATCCTGATTTGAGGATCACCTATTGCATACAGGTATTAATGTTCAAAGCTGTACCCCACAAATACGTACAATCAACTATGCTTCAATAAAAAAAGGAAAGAAATATCCTCTAAGGACTGGGAAAGCAACTGAGGGGAGTCCATTGAAGAGCCTTATAGGAGGGCCTGTCTCTGAGCATTTCAGTTACAGAAAGGCTGGCCTGAGAACCCAGGAGCCTACTGCCTCTGGGGCAGCTTCAGAGGTCAGAGGTGGAACTAGGGCAGCAAAAGTACTAGGTGGTGGCAGGCTTCAGCCTTCTGAGAGAACTTTGATTCCTTTCCCCATCACTGGCAGTAGCCAAAGAGACACAGTCAGGTGTTGCCAGTGGTGGAACGGCTTCTCTGGGACAGACAGGCCAGGATGCCTCCCAGCCCTGGTTCCAAAGCCTATACTGGCAAATAAAACATTGGCCTTCTCGTGAAATAATACAGGAGAAAGTGGATTTTTAAATTCATGTATTGATTTGGAGGATTGCTGATTTAGCCAGCTGGGCAGAAAGTCTTAACGGTAAATGTCTGTTAGTATGTAAATATAGTGATTTACACTGTTTCCAAAGAATGTCACTGTATCATGTTATTTTCTATTCAGACTGTTTTGCAAGTCTGCAAAATAACTCCAGCATGAAACACTTAAGAGCTTTTATCTTTTTAAAATAAATTCTTTTTCCTTGTGCTAAAGGAAGAACAGTGTATTGTTTTGGTGGCTGCTTTGTACATTTGTAAACAGAGGCTTTGATTAATATGCAGCAGTGTCTGCTGCTTAGGTCTTTTTTTTTAGATAGAGACAGGAAAGTAATCAAGAGTGTGGACTCTTGCCAGTTTACATATAGGGCTCCTTTAGAACATTACAGCTAGTGTTGGAATGCCAAACGTTGAGGGGTGTTTAGGAAGAGAGAAAGGAGGAACAGAACACAAAGGCGCTATGAAGAGCAGTGGCTGATTTGTGTGCAGCCAGTGGGCAGTATGCTGTTCTTTTGGCTGATTTTCAAAAAAACAGGAGAAAAGTGGCTGTGGTGCTAATTGTAGCAAGGTTCTGAAGTGAGAATGTTTGTGGCAATTGAAAGAATTTAAAGAGGAAGGAAGATCCGTTTAGTGTCAGCTGCAATTAGATAATCAAAGCTTTAAAATCCCATCCGTCGATGCCTCCACCCCTAGTTGAAGGGGATGAATCAGATCCCTCTTTGAGTGTTAAGGGCATTGCCCAGCCCTGCCCGGCTGGCGGCTGTGGGCGCCTGCGGGTGGCCTGGGCGCAGGCTTGCCCCTGGAGCTTCCTGGCAACTCTACAGGAGGCGGCTCTCCTGTACCCAGCCGACATGTTGGAGCAAGAGCCCAGGCGAACGTAGGTGCAGGCGTAGAGGCAGCTCTGCATGCGAGGTGGCATCTCCTAGGAGGGTTGGGCGGCACCTTCTGCAGGTATTTCATCACCCGTCAGCCCCTCGTAGAGCAGGAGAAACAGAACAGACACGGAGCAAATAGTGGCTGCTTCTCCTGAGTCAGTTTGTGACATAACATTCCGGCATGTGAGCGGTAGCCCCGAGTCCCTAAGCTTTTGGCTGCAATTCAGATTGGATAAAATGGCGTCTTCGAAAAGAGCTGCTTGCTAAAGATATGCTCTACCGAGCAGAGATATGGCCATGGCATTAGCTACTGTGGTTTCTCTCTGCTTGGTTAGCACGGGTGGGCCCTGCCAAATTTGGAAGCAAGCTTATTTTGCCCCCAGTTTCATTATTGTTTCAATAGGTTCTTAACCTCAAGGAAGAAATCTTGTTTTAGTGCTGTTTTGAAGAAGAAAACAAAGCAACAGCCTTATTCTTTTGGACACTTTCATTATTGTTTCCAGTAAATCCTTTACTCTGTTCTGTATTTCCTAATTCCTTGCATTGATAGTAGTTGACAGATGAAATGTTTGGGAGTCTGTCCAGTGATGAAATTCCAAATTCAAAGTACTTTCTCCCCGAGACTTTTACACACAAAAAATGCAGTGGAGGGGAAGGAATCTTTGGTTCTCAAAAGCTGAAAGCAGTTGTAACATTTATCCTGCCCCTGAAAACCAAATAGCAAGGAGTTTGTGTTATCAGTAAGCATTCATAACATATATTGTCAACTGTTGAAAGCATTGGGAATTATTTTTTATAATGTGTAATTAATTATTTTGTAATTTCACTTAAAAGGACTGGTGATAAAGAATGAACGCATTTACTATGTGTCAATGTTAGTACCAATTAAGCATTCAGCACACTTCTGAGTAGATCTTGTACACGCTTTTCTAACTGATTAATTTGATACCAAATTAAAATTTTGCATACCGTAGCTTTTGGAAGCTCTTTGTTATACTTTCCCTAGAAAAGCTTATCTTTATATGATAACATTTTGGAATTTAAAAACAAGAAAAGGAGAGCTTTTCTCTTTAAACCATGGTATTATGTAATCCTTTTTAATGTAATCACTTAAGACAGTAATGTTACTCAGATTTTTATAGAGACACCTATTTATAGAATGTGTGAGCCATTTAAACAGCAGAAGAAAAGAGAATTTAACGTTATACATGAACTTCATTTCTTTTTTTTTTTAAAGCTGTTGTTTTAGGGGAAATTATTTTGATAATAGAATGGTGTGCTGAAAAGAGCACTAGAATTTTATTCTGAAAGTGCAGATTTCAATTCAGTCCTTACTGCTTATTACTTACAAACTGTGACCAAGTCAATTCACCTCTCTGAACCTGTTTCCCCACCTGCAAAATGGACATAATTTGTATGTTCAGTTAAGCCAATGTGTGTGGAAATAATACAAACTTGGTTCATTTCAGACTTTTCATTCATTTCAAAATGCTTGCTCCTAGAAGTCAGTCATTTTACAAATTTTTTTCACGTACTTCAGTCTTTCAGACTAGTTAGGATTTGTGAATTGATAACATGGTTGAGAGAATTGGTTTCTGAAAAGCATGTTTTTCAAACATTTAAGCCTGAAAGTTCTCCTAAGGTGAATGGTGGGCTTTAAATGTAAAGAGAATAGTAGTCTTTTTACGTGTTCATTTTTGGAATAAATCCTAGTGTTCTGATTAAAATAATATATGGGAGTGGTGGTAGTGATTAGGAGGAGGAGGAGGAGGAAGAGACATTTAAGGATTGGACAGAACAGTGCTATTCAAGCTGTGCTCCTCAGAGTCCCATGGAGGACTTAAAGGGAGTCTTAAGAGAGCAGGGGAGACGGTGAGTGGGTAGACCCTGATTTTTCTTTTTTTTTTTTTTTTAAAAGATGACCGGTAAGGGGATCTCAACCCTTGGCTTGGTATTGTCAGCACCACGCTCAGCCAGTGAGCAAACGGGCCATCCCTATATAGGATCCGAACCCGTGGCCTTGGTGTTATCAGCACCACGCTCTACCGAGTGAGCCACGGGCCGGCCTGGAGCCTGATTTTTCCAAGATGGCTTTAGGTTTAACTCCTTTGTGTGTTCGGGATATAGGTTTTGCTCTTTGTTTTTTGTTGTTGTTTGTTTGTTTTTACCAGTTTTTGTCTTGCTTTTACCACTAAGAAGACTTTGCCACTAAGTGGTATTTTCAAATCAACTTGAGTCTATATTTGAAAATCAGAAATATTGCATTAAAATCATAACCCTTTGCTTTCTGATTTTCAAGACCTTGATAGTTTTAAAGTAAATTTTTATGTTTAAACTGTTACGTTTCTAAATATTAAAGTATGTAAGACACTGTTGACTCCCATTTTAAAAGTTCTTGAGAAGGGGCCGGCCCGGTGGCGCACTGGATAGTGCGCCGCTTGGGAAGCGCGGCGGCGCTCCCGCCCGAGGGTTCGGATCCCACATACAGACCGGTTCCCGCTCACTGGCTGAGCGAGGCGCGGGAGCGACGCCGAGGGTTGCGATCCCGTTGCCGGTCCCCGGCCCGGTGCGGGGGCGACACCGAGGGATGCGATCTGTTGCCGGACACGGAAAAAGACAAAAAGACCAAAAAAAAAAAAAAAGTTCTTGAGAAGAAAAAATGATAAAACAAGATAAAAGCAAAAGAAGGAGAAACTATAAAGCAATGAGTGAAGACTGTGTCTGTCAAGCCTGTCTCTGCTATGGAACGGAAAGTTCTTTGAGAACAAAAACTAGGTCTTCTTCATCTGTGTAGTCTGTGTAGTCCCAGCAGGCAGGAACTATTGAATACGCGTGTTCATTGTTGAATGTGAATGTGTAAGGGAACTTTCAGATGAGCACAGTGTGACCAGGAGTCACATGACAGGCACAGTGCAGGACCCCAGACTGTAGGAAGAGAGAAGTTTATAAAGAAAGCTTGTGGGCCACTGAGAAGGTATTCAACCCGGGAAGACCAAGTAGTAAGGCCAAGAATCAGAACTGTACAACTACAGGGTGCAGCAATTTTTACTCTTCATCTTTAACTTTCTGGTTTTTACGTACTTAATGTTGATTTTGATCTTAATAGCCCCACCATAAAGTACTTTTCCTGGAAAAATACTTATATGTTGGAGTTCTTAAAGCTCCAACATAATGAAAAATACCATAATTATCTGTTTCATTTTTTGCCCTTATCTGCTGTTTTCATTACAACTAAAAGCATATTTAAATAGAAAACTCTCTTTAGTGGCTTATGTAGTAGTAATGTATAGGTAAAATGTATAGCATGTTAACTTGTCGGCCTCATTTGAAGCCTCTTCAAAGAGTTTCATATATAAGTTTTGCCATTTGTTGTGGGATTGAGGACAAAAGTCCTCATTTCAAAATAGACTCGAGAACTTTCATGTATTTGTGGGAATTGAGCCTGTTGAGATTCCCTTTAATAGCAGTAATACCGTTTCCTTTATTCATTCTATGCCAGAACACACGTGTAGATAACCTGCTCAGTATAATACTTTTTTTTTTCTCCTTTTTGAGACCGGCCGCACCGCGCTCAGCCAGTGAGCACTGTGAGCGCACCAGTCATCCCTATATAGGATCCGAACCCGCGGCGGCAGCGCTGCTGCACTCCCAGCACTGCACTCTCCCGAGTGCGCCGCGGGCTCAGCCCAGTATAATACTTTTAAAAAATCTTTTTAGACATTTCGTCATCATCTGCTTTCATTCCTCCCCACTTTTTGCTCCTCTCTTGTAGCCTTCTGTCTCTTTTTTATCCCTTCCCACTGTGAGTTCCTAGTTCCAGAACGTTTATTTCACCTCTGAGTTAGAAGCACTTGGCTCCTGGCAGACACCACGTGCAGACATGTCCTTGCTTTTGAGACAAAGGAGTACTGTTCAGCTGGAGAATGAAAACACCTCGGTTTCTTACATCAAATCTTGTTAGCTGCAGCCCCCACTTACACGGACTGTCGAATGAGGGACTTAAGGGTGACAGGAGGAGTGAAGAGGAAGAAGGCGTGTCAGTAATGGCCTTTTACAAATTATAAATTTGGGGAATTCAACACTGATAATAATACTAGTATCTAAAATATCCAAAATTAATACATTTAAATTTCTTTGTTATCCCAATAACAGTCGAAGTACCTATATTTGTTGGTGCCCCTCCAAAAGAAAAAAAAAGTAAAATGATTTTGTATTTCTGATAGTAAAATTATAGCTCAGTATGCTATGTAATCCCTGTTTTTTGGTTTTGGGTTTTTGTTTAAGCAGTAGGATAAACACAAAACACATAGCTTTTGTTTACTTTTTATGTCCTTTCTGTCTGCATGTACCTCCACTGAATTTTTGGTAGAATTAATTTTTGGAGACCCAAGTTATTTTGATGTGGTTGAAGAACAAAGAGGTAAAGAACAAGAGAAGAGCTGACATAGAGGGAAAAAAAGAAAAAGGAATAGCAGAATGTCCAGTAATGGTAGCCAGACATGCAGAGTCAGCAGCTGCAGCCCAAAACTCCACTGCGCTGGGCTGTAGCACTTGCTCCCCGCCGCGCTCCTGTGACAGGAACTGTAGTACCAGGTCTCAAGGTTGCCTGGAGGCTGCAGTTCATCCCAGGAACTCCGAGGAGACTGTAGAGGTAGCAGAAAAGAGACAGTACAACTGCTTGGTTTGTTTCTTTCTTTTTAAGTAAAATGTCATTGTTCCAAACTGACCCATATGGTATGACTTATCTTTGAATGGAACTATGTTTTAGATGTAGATTTGTAGTCTTGGCTGTAATTTTTTCCAAATAAAAAAATTTTGAGCTATCAGTTCCTTTTCTACTACTTTGAATAGATAACTCAGTATTTTTGCAAATAACATCAATAAGTTGGTTGCTAGTCAACATGGCAACCTAAGCTTAATCTGAACGTTGCCTTCAAAATTGACTGAAAATGCGAGCATCTAGGAAACTGCTTTTAAGTATTTATAAGAATTATTCATTCAGCGAATATTCATTGCCTATTCTGTGTCAGACGCTATGCTGAGCACTGGAGATAAAAATAGGGCCCAAACAGGCAGTCCTTTCCTTCATGGAGTTTACAACCTCGAGGGAGAGCCAGACAAACAGTCGCATGATAACTCACTCTAGGATGTGTGTTCCATGAGAGAAAGAATTTGTCCATCTTATTCATCATTGTGTCCCCAGTGTGGTTCCTGTACATACAAGGCACCCAGCAAAACGTGTCGTTCAGACCAGCTGTTGGCAAGCTATGGGGCCACAAGCCAAATCTATCCTATCAAGCTGTTTTTGTAAATAAAATTTTGTTGGGACACAACCACACTTCATTTATTTACATATCTTGGGTGGCTTTTGCACGACAACAGCAAAATTGAGTGTTTATGATAAAGACCATATGACCCACAAAGCCTGAAATATTTATTATCTGGCCCTCTTCAGAAATTGTTTGCCAACTCTGCTCTAAATGAATTAAAAGGAAAGGAAGACTGTTAGAATAAATGTATCAGAGGATCCTAACTCGGGCAAGAAAGCCTCCCAAGTTAAATGTCCATTGAGTTGAGATAGGAAAAAACAGACATTGAGTCCAGGCAGGAGACAGCCTCTTCAACAGCTTTGTTCTTGGGGTGGAGTGCTTATGGTGCTGTGAAGAACTGGCTAAAGCACAGAGCAAGAAAGAATGATGTAAAATGAGGCCTCAAAAGGAAACCATACCTCGTGCACTGCTGCAAGACTTTGTGTCTTTGAAACGTTTAAGTAAGTATTCGTGACCTTCTGAAGAGACCAACATTGTTGGTGAAGGCCTTGTTGGAGGGGAGGAAACCTGTTAGGGAGCCATTATAGTAGTCCAGTCAAGAAGTGATTGAGCTCGGACTAGGGCATGTCTGAAGCGTGTTTTGTTTCTTAAGTGAGAGGGTTCTACAGATACCCAGGCATACTCCGTCCTGCCCTTATGGTGTCTCTGGTATTCGGGATGTGCTGTTCTTGTTCTTTGTAGAAGTGACAGCTTCCTGCCAGTACTGCCCAATTGGTGGGGATCCTTGCTGTGCATCTAAGAGATCTGCATCTCAGGACGTGGGAAGGACTGAAAAATTCTAAATTTCAAGAAAAGCATTGTCATTATGGTGGTTGTTTCCTCAGAAGACTGACATACTTGTTCAAAGCAGCCTGGGCTGCACAGATCCCTCTAGATACTCTGGATAAACCTTGGTGTGATTTTTATTTTACCCCAATGATAATGTTTTTCTTGAAATTTGGAATTTTAAAATTTATGAGAAAATTCTGCTCAGAATTATCTCATTAATTCCAAAGTTAGCCTTTGTTTGTCCTCAGCCCTTATTTGCTCTTATAAAGCCCTGAGGCAAAGGGCCATTCATGAAAGTACAGAAGTTCAGTATTTATTAGCATTACTGATTTGTTATTTTTCACCTAGTTTTTCCTCTCCTTTTTCTTTCTATTCTCTTCAGGTTTAATTACTATGTTAAACTCATTACTTGCCTTACCCTTTTACTACCTCATAGAGAAGTTTATAAGTTACTTTTTCTCATGGTATGTAGCTTAAAATGTAAAGACCTATATTTGTTTATTTTTATTGTAAGCAATAAAATTGCCCTTGTATTTTATCGTCTCATGATGTTGAAAACTTAATATTTTGGCCCATTTTGGGCATTCATATTTCTTATCTATAGTTTTATAGTTTTATCATAAGTATTTGGAGAAAATTCCAAAACAAAATCATCAGGATAGGAGGATGGTATTTGTTGGTGTTTTACAGTATTTATAGAAAACTAATTGAGTTTTATGGTTTTTCATTTCCAGTGTAGTTTTCTTTGACTCTGTTCATTTTAAACAGAATAAACAAATTTGATTATAAGAATATGTTGTTTTACACATGAAAAGGTGTTCACCATCACTGATCATTAGGGAAATGCAAATCAAAACCACAGTGAGCTACCACTTCACACCAGTTAGGATGGCTGTTATTTTTTAAGAACAAACAAACACACACAGAACGTAAGTATTGGCAAGGATGTGGAAAAATTGGAACCTTGGTGCATCACTGGTGGGAATGTAAAATGGTGCAGCTGCTGCAGAAGACAGTGTGATCATTCCTCAGAAAATTCAACATAGAATTACCATGTAATCCAGAAATCCTACTTCTCGGTGTATACCCAAAAGAATTGAAGGCAGGGACTGGAGCAGATAGTTGTACACCAGTGTTCATAGCAACATTATTCACAATAACCCAAATGTCCGTCATTGAATGAATGGAGAAACAAAACATGCTATATCCATACAGTGGAATAAATATTTTTCAGCCATAAAAACAAATATAGTACTGATACATGCTGCAACATGGATGAACCTTGAAAATGTTATGCTAAGTGAAATAAGCCAGTCACAAAAAGATGAGCAATGTATGAGTTCACTTATTGGAGGCACTTGGAATATGTAGAAACAGAAAGTAACATGATGTTTACTAGGGACTGAGGAAAGGAGGGCGAATTAGTATTTAATGGGAACAGAGTTTCAGTTTGGGATCATGGAAGAGTTGAGATAGATGGTAGTAGTGGTTACACAACAATGTGAATGTACTTAATACTACTGAATTGGGCACTCAGAAGGGTTAAAATGGTAATTTTATGTTATTTTATCACAATAAAAAAAACACTTGCTTTAATATTATAGTTGAGACTGACTGTGCCACATATGTTGCTTGATTTTGTGTGTGTGTGATTATTTTGTTAATGTGTAGTATATATAAACTGTAGAAATCATGAGTTTTAGAGCTGAAAACCTTAGGGGTTAGGGGTTGAACTAGTTCAACATCATCTTTTTAGAGTTGAGAAGTGACTGACTTCAGATTGTCCAGCTATTTGGTGACTTCCGCCAGAACTCAGATTTTGGCCCCATACATTTATGCTTTTGTTTGTCTGAGAAACATATTGTTTGCCTGGTTTGTGGCAAGCATAATGGATATAAAACCAAAGAGATACTGTCCACACATATAACTGTATTCACAACAGAGATTTAATACAATATTTTGTCGTATTTGCTTTAGGACTCTCTATTTTAGATGTGTTATAGGTATTACCCCTCCAATCTCATTTTGGTCCCCACCCCAAACCCAGAGGAAGCCACCGTCCTCAAATTTTTGGATGTGTCAGTTCCATCCAGAATGTGAAATGATGTCTCATTGTTTTAAAGTGCGTTTCTTGATTATTAATGAGGTTAATTATTGTTTTATATGTTCGTGGCTATTTGTGTTTCCTCTTCTCTAAATTGCCTGTTTCTCTCCTTTTCCCACTTTTTGTTGAGTTGTTGGTCTTTTTCTCATTGATTTGTAGGCGTTCTCTATTCTGATAATCATCCTGTATCTGCTACATCTTTTCCCTGACTTTGGCTTGTTTTTTTAGTTTCCATTATATGATGTCTTTTGTCATATAGATGTTTTTATTATTAGCATAGTCAAATTTATCAACTTTTTTTTTTTTCTTTTTTTAAAGATGACCGGTAAGGGGATCTTAACCCTTGACTTGGTGTTATCAGCACCATGCTCATCCATTGAGCAAACCAGCCATCTCTATTCGGGATCTGAACCTGTGGCCTTAGTGTTATCAACACAACACTCTCCTGAGTGAGCTACAGGCCGGCCCCCAAATTGATCAATTTTTTATGGCTCATACATTTTATGTCTTCTGTAAGAAGATACAGTGTCCAAGGTCATAGAGATAGTTTCCTATATTTCCTTATTAAGCTGTAAAAACTTTTGTTTCTCATAATTTGGTCTTTACTCCATCTAGAATTTATTTTTGTGTATGATGTGAGATAAGGGATCTACTTACATTTTTCCATGTAGCTAGCCAATGTCCAGCAGCATTTATTAGCTAGTCCTTCCTTTCTCTATCAGCTTGTAATGCTAGTCTTTCATACCTGTTCTTTCAAACTGAATGTGAACCGATCAAATTGGGGCTGAGCAATCCCCAAACAGCATTTCACACAAATCCTCAAAGTAGACCTTTAACAAAGGTCTTTTACAGTGTGACCATTATGGAATGGAGACAATAATACTGTGTACTCAAATGGTACCCCACATGTGGAAAGGGATGCATTGGTATGCCAGGTTTTTAATCTCCTGCTTTCTGCAGAGAGTGCTGTCCTAGTCAAGAAGCGAGGGTCATGAGGGAAGCAAGATAGATGGGAGAATGAACCATGGTAGAATAACAAGCCGTACTCTCTGTTAACTTGGTCTTATTTTCTGTGTTAAATGATGAATGGGTCATTTATCTCTTTAAGTTATTACATAAGCAGTTTTTAGAGTATATGCAAAGCCAAACAGGAAAGTTGTTATAAACTAGGGTTGCAGAGCTAACCCCAATATTTGGCAACAAAAAGCCTAGTTTTATGGTAGTTTGGATACTTAAAGTTTGCTGGTGCCTGTCTTCATTTTTCCTTTGTAGTTTTCACCTGGAAGTACCTACCTACTTTGTAATCATCTAGAGCGTAATTCTAAATTCATTACATTACTTTTAAATCAAACTACAAAAATCTTTTTTTTTTTTTTTTTTTTTTTTTTTTTTGTGGCAGGTGGCCAGTGTGGGAATCCGAACCCTAAAAACCTTTTTTTTTCAGTGTTGATAATTAGCTTTTAGTATATTCTTTCTAGTGATAGTGATAATTCTTTACATGCATTTTTTTTTTTTCCTTTAGCCCCATCAAACTTTGAAAGAGAACATTTTTGGGAAATCCATATTTTAACTGTTCATGAATAAGATTTTTCTTGTTTTTTTTTTTTTTTTTCCTTTTTGTCTTTTTTCGTGTCCGGCAACGGATCGCAACCCTCAGTGTCGCGCCCGTACCAGACCGGGACCGGCAACGGGATCGCAACCCTCAGTGTTGCTCCCACACCTCGCTCAGCCAGTGAGCGGGAACCGGTCTGTATGTGGGATCCGAACCCTCAGCGGGAGTGCCACCGCCCTTCCCAAGCGGTGCACTGTAGCAGTGCACCACCGGGCCGGCCCTAAGATTTTTCTTGTTAAAATAAATTTGAAGATAACATAACGATTAAAAGGTTCTAAAAGAGAAGAAAATATTTGATTGCAATTTATCTGTGTATCATACTGTTTAAAGAAACTGCACCAAGGATTTCTAAAGTCTGTGAGTTTGTTTTATATTGAGGTTAAATGATTTTTTTTAACATTACTTTTGAATTTATTTTTGAGTAATACATACTTCAAATAAAGTCTACGGGAAAATTTATTGGTATAAGTTTGATTGTAGTATTGGAAATACTCAAATAATTAGGATATGATAGGAGATAAACTGCAGATACAAGATAGTGGATTTTTCTAAAGGATCATAAGAATAAAATGATGTAAATAATATAGAAAGATACCATTTAAAGTTATTCTGGGGATCTCTGCAGAAAAGACTATCACGTAAGGAAATAGAAGACAAGTATAAAAGGAATCCTTAGAGATCTAAGAAGATAGCAGCTGGAGAGCTGAGAATTTTTTTTGTCAAAGCACAAGAAACAATGATAAACCAAATTACAGATAAGATCAGATAAAGTAATATAAATTTTATTAAACATTTCTAACCCTTAGTATCATTGATAACATAGGATAGCATTCTCTAATATGTCCTCTCTCTGTGTCCTTCCCTTCTACACCACACCCTCCAAATTTGGTTCTGTTATATGTCTCTGCAATGCATTTATAATTCTTTTCTACTGAAAGAGCTATATGTGCGCCCTCTGTATAATAGTGTAACTCTAATTAGATATACTGAAGACACTTACAAGTTGTGTTCAAAAGTCCATGTGAATTTAGTGTCTCACTAGCATTTCCCAAAAAGTCTGTGTATTTATAGGACTTGTGTAGTTGCATAAATTTCAGAGCTGTTACATTTAGGTTAAGCAGCTTTCTTTACTACAAATGCTTTCAAAGGTGCTCATGTGCTAATGTGCATTGTGATTCTTCTCAAGAGGGATGATAGTATATTGTAGTGGTAAGAATTAATATAATTTTAGAAACATTAACTCTTTTTAAAAATGGGAACTATTAAGTTAAGAAGACAAATAACTTTTTTCAAGTCAATTTTTAGTGTTTGTCATTCAGAATTGAAAACTTGAAATAAAGGGCTTCCCCAAAGACTAGTTAACAGTTGATTCATTGACGAATGGGAGGAAAATGTCATTTTGAATTTTATCTTTTTCAGATCTCAGTCACAGTGGATTGGCAGATCATTATGAAAATTCCCACTGGGGACAGCAGCCCACTTACAGAAGTGAAGCCAACTGCACCTGGGATAAAGTGATAATAGATAGGACTGACAAGGAGGCGTGGCCTTCCATCACAGGAACAGAGACTGAATCTGCCTCAGAATGTACTACAGACACTGACTCTGCCTCCAACTGTGGCTCAGAGAACAGTAGCATGGCTACAGGGAGTGCCCAGGGCAACTTCACTGGACATACCAAGAAGACAAATGGCAATAATGGCACCAACGGCACACTTGTCCAAAGCCCTTCTAATCAGAGTGCCCTTGGAGCAGGGGGAGCGAACGGTAATGGAAGTGCAGCCAGAGTGTGGGGTGTAGCCACAGGCTCCAACTCTGGTCTTGCTCACTGCTCTATCAGCAGTGGGGATGGAAAAATGGACAACATGATTGGAGATGGGAGAAGTCAGAATTGCTGGGGTACTTCCAACTCCAATGCTGGCATTAATCTTAACCTTAATCCTAATGCCAACCCAGCTGCCTGGCCTGTACTTGGACATGAAGGAACTGTGGCAACAGGCAACCCTTCCAGTATTTGCAGTCCAGTCAGTGCCATAGGTCAAAACATGGGCAACCAGAACGGGAACCCAACAGGCACTTTAGGTGCTTGGGGAAACTTGCTGCCACAAGAGAGCACAGAACCACAAACGTCCACTTCTCAGAATGTGTCTTTCAGCGTACAACCTCAGAACCTTAACACTGATGGACCAAATAACACTAACCCCATGAACTCTTCACCAAACCCTATCAATGCAATGCAGACAAATGGACTGCCAAACTGGGGCATGGCTGTTGGTGTGGGGGCCATCATCCCACCCCACCTGCAAGGCCTTCCTGGTGCTAATGGATCATCAGTTTCTCAAGTCAGTGGGGGTGGTGGTGAAGGAATAAGCAATTCTGTGTGGGGACTGTCCCCAGGTAACCCTGCCACAGGAAATAGCAATTCTGGGTTCAATCAGGGGAATGGAGACACTGTGAACTCAGCATTAAGTGCTAAACAAAATGGATCCAGCAGTGCTGTGCAAAAGGAAGGAAATGGAGGAAATGCTTGGGATTCGGGACCTCCTACTGGTCCGGGAATACTCCCTTGGGGAAGGGGCAGTGGCAACAGTGGCATTGGTAATATCCAGTCGGGAACTTGGAGTCACCCCGGCCGAAGCACCTCTAATGGTGTAAATGGGGAATGGGGAAAGCCCCCAAACCAGCATTCCAATAGTGACATCAGTGGGAAAGGATCAACAGGATGGGATAGTCCTAGTGTTACCAGCCAGAATCCTGCCACGCAGCCTGTCAGTGAACACATGAACTCTTGGGCCAAAGCTGCATCTTCTGGAGCTACAGCAAGTGAAGGAAGTAGCGATGGTTCTGGCAATCACAGTGAAGGAAGCACTGGGAGGGAAGGAACAGGAGAAGGCCGAAGGCGAGATAAAGGGATTATAGACCAAGGACACATTCAGTTGCCAAGGAATGATCTTGACCCAAGAGTCCTGTCTAATACTGGTTGGGGACAGACTCCTGTAAAGCAAAACACTGCCTGGGAATTTGAAGAATCCCCTAGGTCTGAAAGAAAAAATGACAATGGGACAGAGGCCTGGGGTTGTGCAGCTACTCAGCCTTCACACTCAGGGGGGAAGAACGATGGGTCCATCATGAACAGTACAAATACCTCTTCAGTATCTGGGTGGGTGAGCTCGCCACCTGCCGCTGTGCCAGCAAATGCAGGGTGGGGAGACAGCAACAGCAAAGCACCAAGTGGCCCAGGGGTTTGGGGGGACTCGATAAGCTCTACTGCTGTTAATAATGCTGCTGCTACCAAGAGTGGACATTCTTGGAGTGGGACCGTAAATCAGGAGGACAAGTCACCCACCTGGGGTGAGCCTCAAAAACCCAAGTCCCAAAACTGGGGAGATGGACAAAGATCAAATCCAGCCTGGAGTGCAGGAAGGGGAGATTGGGCAGATTCATCATCTGTCCTTGGACACTTGGGGGATGGAAAAAAAAATGGACCTGGATGGGATGCGGACAGTAATAGATCAGGGTCTGGTTGGAATGATACCACAAGATCTGGGACCAGTGGCTGGGGCAATGGCACAAATGCAAAAGTTAACCCAGGTACAAACTGGGGGGAGTCTTTAAAACCTGGCCCCCAACAGAACTGGGCTAACAAACCCCAAGACAACAATGTGAGTAACTGGGGAGGAGCTGCTTCTGTTAAACAGACAGGAACAGGGTGGATTGGGGGGCCACTACCAGTCAAACAGAAGGACAGCAGTGAGGCAACTGGCTGGGAAGAGCCCTCTCCTCCATCCATTCGACGTAAAATGGAAATTGATGATGGTACCTCAGCTTGGGGAGACCCAAGCACCTACAACAATAAAACTGTAAACATGTGGGATAGAAACAACCCGGTCATCCAGAGCAGTCCCACGACTAATACCACCACCGCCACCACCACCACCACGAGCAACACGACACACAGGGTGGAGACGCCGCCGCCACACCAGGCCAGCACTCAGCTGAATCGATCGCCATTGCTCGGTCCAGGTATGAAAGGTACTTTATGTTCCTTTACAAGTAAAAAGATAGTTTATTCTCACTACATATGCATAAGTGCTCTGACTAGTGTTTTTATAGCAAATGACATTAAAATAAGTGCCCTTCCTCCCTGTAGTATTGTATCTAAATGTTATCCAGCAAAAGTAAAGCGGGATCCTCTAACAGCTTTCTGTACAAGAAAAAATATGTATTAAGCACTCTCAGTAGAACATCAGGCTGATGTTTTGGTGGTGATGGTGGCAGCTTGGAGTGGATAGTGGCAGGGGGTGGAGACAGCGATTCAAAAGGAGTGACAGTGTGACAGCAAGAGTTGGTAACTGTTGGGATGTGGGGGCAAAGAAGAAAGGTGCGATGAAGATGGTCCAGAGCTTGGGTGAGTAGGCAGGTAACTGTGTCATTTACTGACATAGCTGTGAACACAGCAGGAGGCATAAATTCAGACACGTCCAGAGGAGATGACAGAAGATGTTAGATATGGAAGACTGGATCTCAGCCAGAGATCTGGCTAAAGGTACAGCTATGGAAGAGTGGCATTGAGCAGAGGGGCAAGGTCAAGAGTAGAGATGTTTAACATGATACTGTTTAGAGCACATTTAAAAGCTGATAGAAAGGAGCAAGTAGAGAGGAGAATGGATGCAAAGGGAGGCGATCCCTGCATCCAGCAGGAAAGGGGGCACTTCACCCATCTTGTAGAGAGCGGTGTACAGGCAGGCCAGGCTGTCAGGGTCAGGGGCACCTCCTGGGATTCTTTTTTCTCTGGGAGTATGGAGGCTGCCCGCACAGTGTGGAGGGGGAGTGGGAGCAGAGTTGTGAGCAGAGGGGAGGTCTGTCTTAGCCCTTAAAGAGAATGGAACAGAGAGCTGACTGGGGACCCCTGAGGGGTTTTATGGGCATTCACAGGACCCAGAAATCACAGTACACAGGGAATAAATACTCATTTATTCAATGTGTATTTGTTGGGACCTACTGTGTGCTAGGCAGCACTCTAGTTTCTGGGGACACAGCAGAGAGCAAAACAGTCAAAATCCCTGCCTGGTGGGGCTTACCATCTTGTGAGGGAGACAGGCACCCATGAGCACATCTGGGAATGCTGGAGAGAGAGCACAAGCCAGCAAGTCTGGGTGCCCTGGGTGGGGACAGGACCTGTCATCGTGCTCAGGCAGCCTCGGCATTTGGGAGCCTGTTTGGTTTTTGTCATAAGCATTCAGCACCTGGGGTGAAAGGAGTGTTGTCTTTCTTTCTGCAGTGATTCAAATACCACTGCCCCACAAAACCTCCCTGGGTTCACCAGCCGGATATGCTCCCCCCAGCCTCCTCCCAGATTCCTGGCAATTCACTTTCACCTCTCTGAGGTGGCCACATCAGGGATCCTTTATGGATCTCAAAACTGTTTCAGCCTCTCCCTACACTTCAGTATCACAAAACCAGGGGTCAGAAACCTGGTGGTTCATGGGCTATACCTGGTTTCACAAACATGTCTTTTTGGCCCGCTTTTTTGCTATGAATCAGCATATTTTAATGAAAATGTTTTATATAAAATTTCAGATTTCTGGCTTCCTTTGGAAACATGGACTTTCTGACATGTTGGATTCACATAGCAGCAGTCAGCTAGAGCAGCTACCTTTAGACGGGCCCACGTGTTCTCTTTTGCCACACTGCCCGCCCCCAGTGGTTCCCAGCACTGAGGCTTTTGATCAGCAGCCACTGATATCTAATGTGCTGCTAGTCTTCTTACACTGGCCTCTTTACACTTCCTGGCTTGGGGTGTTCGAATTTGTGGTTCCTCATTTTTACTAATATATGACTAACACTTCTAGGCACTTACGTTTTATAAAGTAGTTGAGGGAATCGAGGAAAGCAGGATTTGAAAATTAAGAAATGGTGTGGTCTAGTGGGAGAGGCCAATAATATCAAATTTAATACAGCTTGATCAGCATTATATTAAAGGTATGCAGGAAAAAAAGCGGCCAATTATAATTAGTGAAAGAAAGATAAAGATAAGGATCTAAAATTTCAATTGCTTAGGCATTTGTTGAGTGCTTGCTATGTGCTTGGCGTTTTTAGGTACTGGCTCAAATATTAATGACATGGCTAATGGCTTTTAAACTTAATGTAAACTTATGAGCAATCCAATTTATGAAATTACATTCCATTTCCTAAAATAATACCAGTTTTCCTCAGGCTCACAGAAAACTAGTTGATATCAGCATAACAAGAGTGGGACAAAAAGGGTACTAAATTCACTTCAGCAATAGACACTGAACAATGGAGATTATATTTAATGCTATGTATTTAAAATTATTTTCAATCTACTGAAAATTCTTGCGTTGCATCACAATTATCTAGTGAGTCTCGGTTTTTACCATCTGTTCTTGAGCTTTTCGTGTCACATGGCATATACATGATGTTGATGTTAGTGAGGCATTGTAGGTAAATTTCAGTCTCACCAGAGATCAACTTTAAAATGGAAATATTCTTGATTTTTGTGTAGGCAAGTGTCCTTCTATTTATTTCTAAGATTTTGAAACATAATGCCTGCAGATTATTTGCCTTCTACATAAAGGTACTGTATAGACATGTCTGCTGCTCTTCATAGGAATTAAAAATTCTATACAAATCATCAATTAACTATAATTACCATAGTCTTAATATTTTTCTTAGTTTTGACTTAGTTAAATAATTTATAGTATTGTCTTTCAAAGAGACGGAAGTACAGTGATGACAGATTCTAGGTGGATTCATTAATTACCTACAGGTGACTGGTCTTTAGTAACACCTAAGTTATTTTAACTTCCCAAAATATCTATAATTTTTATCAGCTATGTTAATTTTCCTTATTTAGTTTTGTCCCTTTAATTTTTAAAACTACTCCCAATATACTTTATTGTTTACTGTGTAATTATAGGTAATATTGTAGCGAGCAGTTGCCTGCAATAACTGATTAAGGCTAACTCCTCAGTTATTGGTAATAATTTGCATATCATATTGCTCAGCATAGAACTTGTAATTTAAAATGATTCATACATTGGATGTCCTTTTGTCGTAAATCAATATTGCTGCATTTTATTAAAATAAAAAGCATCTAGGGAACTGACTCCATGCTATTTTTAGTCAGAAATTTAATAAATTTCATAATTGAGATAGTAATATCTACATTAAGACCAAATCATTTAAGATTTGTGGTTAACTATTTGCATTTTATACCATAAGCATTTGTCTTGGACGAAAAGTCACATGCTTTCTATTCCTCAGTTACCACGTCACATTTCTATCTCTGAGAAAATACACGTAAATGAAAATTACAACTGATACAAGCTATCAATTTGACTTATCAAGAGTATCAATTGAGCCTATGACAAAAGCAAAATGATTAGAATTTGAGTTGATGTGGAAAAGTAGTTTATGTACATGATACAAAATGTTTTATGTACCAACGTGTAAAGGGCATGGGCGTTTCTCTTTGCTGCTTTGTCCCATGTCCCTTCTGTGCCTGTAGGTAACAATGCTGCCTCCTTCCAGATTCATCACATACCCTTATTTTGTTTTCATCAGGAACCAGGATGCTTTTGCAGTAGGACTAGGCAAAAGAACGTAGAATTCCTGAAAAAGGGTTGTAGTCGGTGTGCCTGTTGGAACTATCTTTCTTTTTTTTTTTTCCTTTTTTTTTTTTTTACTGACCGGTAACAGGATCGCAACCCTCGGTGTTGCGCCCGCACCTCACTCAGCCAGTGAGCGGGAACCGGTCTCCACATGGGATCCGAACCCTCGGCAGGAGCGCCACCGCTCTCCCAAGCGGCGCACTCTCCAGTGCGCGACCGGGCCGGCCCGGAACTATCTTGATCCATAATTCCTCAACTCTGTTCTGTCTTTTAAGACATCTCCAATCTTTTTCAGCTTGTGGGTGGTACCATGGGAACTGGAAGCATTCTCTAGTTGTCACTTTACCTTAATGTGTTTAATCTGCTGTCTTCTCATTTCTTTGCCCAGATAAATTGATCTGTGTCCGTGATGGTCAAAATATAAGGAAGAATAATTTTTTGGTATATATTTGCAGCTTGTAAATTTTTCTTACAAGAGAATAATGTAAGATATAATTTCTTTTAAATTGTTACGTATAAAACCAGAAGTAAACAAGATACTTTTTAAACATAGTTTCAAATTCTTTTTTTTTTTTT